>NW_020685413.1:0-1507 GCF_002925995.2 Terrapene triunguis
GAAGTTAAACTAACTGGTCTGTAGTTTCCTGGGTTGTTTTTATTTCCCTTTTTATAGATGGGCACTATATTTGCCCTTTTCCAGTCTTCTGGAATCTCTCCCGTCTCCCATGATTTTCCAAAGATAATAGCTAGAGGCTCAGATACCTCCTCTATTAGCTCCTTGAGTATTCTAGGATGCATTTCATCAGGCCCTGGTGACTTGCAGGCATCTAACTTTTCTAAGTGATTTTTAACTTGTTCTTTTTTTATTTTATCTGCTAAACCTACCCCCTTCCCATTAGCATTCACTAGGATAGGCATTCCTTCAGACTTCTCGGTGAAGACCGAAACAAAGAAGTCATTAAGCATCTCTGCCATTTCCAAGTTTCCTGTTACTGTTTCTCCCTCTTCACTAAGCAGTGGGCCTACCCTGTCTTTGGTCTTCCTCTTGCTTCTAATGTATTGATAAAAAGTCTTCTTGTTCCCCTTTATTCCCTTAGCTAGTTTGAGCTCATTTTGTGCCTTTGCCTTTCTAATCTTGCCCCTGCATTCCTGTGTTGTTTGCCTATATTCATCCTTTGTGACAAGTATACCCAGTTAGCCTGTATTTTTGCCTACTAGGTATGTAATCTTATCTATTAAATATGTCCTCATATTGCTCGTCAAATTGAAAGATACGTAATGATGGCAACAGCTACCTTTATCTTTATTAAACAGAATTGACATAGCAATTGTGAATATAGGCCACAGGGTCAGGTATTTACTCAGGTTATTTCCTTAGTAGGAAAAAACATTGTAACAGCTTGAGCATAATTACTGCAACGTGCACAAGGGACAAAGCATATGTAGATCTCTCACAAGACAATGAAGCAAAGCTGGCTAAAGGGAGTCCTGGATTTCCCAGATTTGTTACTATCATATTGGGAGCTTGTATGTCTAAATCCTGTAGATGGTTTTCAAAAATCTCCATCTTTAATTCTCATTTTGCTGGAGTATCAAATTGTTTGCCACTGCAAGGAGGACTGTGTTCCTGATTGAAAAAATAACTTTGAACTGACTTTAGCCTCTCTCCAGAGCATTCCCCATTTAAAATAATTGCCAGTTTCTTTATGGAAAAATCCCACAGTTCAGACCGAGGTACTGAAATTCTTCTTTATCCGCTTTCAGCTTACAAGATCTATGGCGAGAAAGTGAAGACTATTTGGGGAACTATCAATACAATTGTAGAGAAACTTGCTGTTTACCATGCAGGTAAGGATGGTACAAATGATAAGCACAGCCAACTTTTTTCAATAAGGCTCAAAGGACATGAAGCAATTATTACTGTACTTCTGGCAGAGTGAGCATTGCATTGAGTACATAATGAATGGTAACCAGAGATGTACTGTACCTTGATCTATCTTTTCATGGCAGGGAGTTTCTCAAGAGTGAAGAAGCTCTCCCATACTTTGTTAAACCCAGTGCACATGTTGGGGACATAACGATGACACTTCAGTGGAGAAACTAGTTTAAGTCTTGGTGATAAA
>NW_020685414.1:0-2267 GCF_002925995.2 Terrapene triunguis
TGTTCCCTATCACCTTACCACCTTCCAAGTGTTTGCAGATGATTTCCGTAATTACTTGCTCCAAACATAAGAGTGGCTATCCTGGATCCCCCAGAAGAATGGTTCATCTAGCCCAGTATCCTGTCTTCTGACAGTGGTGGGTGCCAGATGCTTAAGAGGGAATGAACAGAACAAGGCAATTGTCAAGTGAACCATCCCCTGTTGGACAGTCCCAGCCCCAGCTTCTGGCAGTCAGAGGTTTAGAGACACCCAGATCATGGGGTTGCATCCCTGACCATGTTAGCTAATAGCCATTGATGGACCTATCCTCCGTGAACTCATCTCATTCTTTTTTGAACCCAGTTATACTTTTGGCCTTCACAACATCTCCCTGGCAAGGAGTTCCACAGGTTGACTGCATTGTGTGAAGAAATGCTTCCTTTTGTTTGTTTTAAACCTGCTGCCTATTAATTTCATTGGGTGACCCCTTGTTCCTGTGTTATGTGAAGGGCTAAATAACACTTCCTTATTGACTTTCTCTACACCAGTCATGATTTTATAGTTCTCTATCATATTCCCTCTTAGTTGTCTCTTTTCCAAGCTGAAAAGTCCCTGTCTTTTTAATCTCTCCTTGTACGAGAAGTTGTCCCATACGCCTAATAATTTTTGTTGCTCTTCTCTGTATTTCTTCCAAATCTAACATATCTTTTTTGAGATGAGATGACCAAAACTGCACGCAGTATTCAAGGTGTGGGGGTACTGTAGATTTATATAGTGGCATAATGATATTTACTGTCTTATTATCGATCCCTTTCCTAATGGTTCCTAACATGTTGTTATGGTTTTTGACTGCATGTTGAGCAGATGCTTTCAGAGAACTGTACACAATGACTCTGAGGTCTCTTTCTTGAGTGATAACAGCTAATTTAGACCCCATCCGTTTGTATGTACAATTGGGATTATGTTTTCCAATGTGCATTACCCAGTTCAGTACAGGAATCAGAGGCACAATGTTATCAGATGTGCCTGTCACTTTGGGTAGGTTCATTGATTAGGGTTACTCTTCTGGGGGAGGGGGAGTTTTCTGTAATTCTGTTAATATGCTGCTTATGTCACTTGTGTGTTCATATGGAGCTCTACTCCTTCTTTCTACAAGTCCCCTCCCAATGGAGCTCCCAATGGAGCTATCCTGCAGGACCTAGGTTCCCCAGGGCTAATAACTAGAACTAGATGAAGATGCGCACACACACACACTAGCAGAGCAAGTCAATCAGCACTCCCCAGCTGATCCCCTCATATGTCCCTGTATTCAGTGGGCTGGGTTAAGCAGCACTTTCAAGCTGGTACCCTTATGTGCCCCTGGTCTCAATAGGCTGGGTTGAACAGCACTTTCAGCTGCCCCTCCCTTATGTGCCCCAAGTTTAACACGTCCCTATCACACTTTTCACATTACAATTGTACTGGGAGTAACACACTTGATGAGCAAACCTCACAGTATTTTTGGGCACTACAGGGATCTTTAGCTTAGGTGCAAGAAGCGTGGCTGCAGAGTAAATGGGGGAAGCTAAAAACACAAAAGAGTAAAATTCAGAGAGAGAGAGAGAGAAGCAACCAGCTGAACCATAAAAGTTATTTATTGAATAATAGTGATAACTACACAAGGAGGGCTAAACAAACATAACAGTTACATTTTAAAGGTTAATACCTGAGGTAGAAAAGAAAACAGAGAGAGAGAGGGATCTCCCCCACTCCATGAGGCTTGAACTGGTCGGGGTTCCCAGGTGATGGTGGTAGCTCAGGGTCCTGAGTGCTGGAGACAGGCAGAGCCCCCAGCATGATCAGTCAGGAGATGGAATCCCAATGGAACTGATGCAGAGTTTGGGTCTATACATCAGAACCCTTACTTGGGCATAGGTCGGAGGTTTTGTAGAGAAAATACAATGGCTCAAGGGAGAACACTAGATTTGTTTATGGGTAAACTGATGGCTCAAGGATTTTCTTTAGGCTAGGCCAGGGGTAGGGAACCTATGGCACACGTGCCAAAGGCGGCACGCGAGCTGATTTTCAATGGCACTCACACTGCCCGGGTCCTGGCCACCGGTCTGGGGGGCTCTACATTTTAATTTAATTATAAATGAAGCTTCTTAAACATCTTAAAAACCTTATTTACTTTACATACAACAATAGTTTAGTTATATGTTATAGACTTATAGAAAGAGACCTTCTAAAAACGTTAAAATGTATTACTGGCACGCGAAACCTTAAATTAGAGTGAATAAATGAAGACT
>NW_020685414.1:2367-3659 GCF_002925995.2 Terrapene triunguis
ACTCTTGGCTATGGGTGTTGTTTTCTTACAGGGAGCTCACAAGGCAACTAGGCTGCTACAGTATTTTGGGATATCAATCAAAGATTTATTACTAGAATTGCTCTGATAATTGCTGAGCTGGGTGTGTGCAGGTGTAAGTTCATTAGCATCTGGAGCAGGGATTCCCATGATGCAGTGCGTCCCTGCTTTTCTGGTCCCAGAGTTCAGTGCGGTTCCCCGTTCCTCATTCTTTATGCAAATCCCTATCCCATCTTTCATGCAGATGAGGCTAGCGGAGTTGTCTCTGTTCTACATTCTGTATGCAAAAATGGAGACGTCTTAATCTTGTCACCCTTGTCAGGGGGGGTCTAGGTGTGTCTCCCCATGCCCTTCATTGTTCTCTGCAAGCCTTTTCTCCGATTGGTTTTGGTTCAAACAGAGACGGGGTGAGGGGTGTCCTTCATGAGTCACATCGGCTAGATACTGCGCCCTGGTTCCCCAAAAACACAGATCTGACTGGTATCAACAATAAGGATGGCAAGTGAAGTCTCATACAGCTGGAGAACATTCATTCTTCATTCTTTTTTAATTAGACTCAGGAAACTTTTAATCAGTTTGGATCTCTGATTGGACAAATAGCACCATACAGCTGTGATTCACTGGCCACGTCCCGTCAGTGGGTGGTTGACTGTATCAGCTGCCTTCTCTGTATACAAGGTGAGGAGACCATTAGCAGGTATAAGTAATTCTTCACCATTAGCAGGTATAAGTAACTCTTCACCTTCTTTCACTGTTGTAATGTCCATTTTTCTGCCTGTCTAGTTCTTTCTGTCCTGTCTGTTGGCATTTAGATAACAGAATGGTGGGCATCTTGTAAATACCTCATTAGAAGAGAAGATTATGATGTGTAAAGAGCCTAGCACACTTTTGGGAACTGTACAAATAATAAATGGTCTGCATACAGGTAGATAACTGCCAAATTCCTTAGGGCTTCTCTACACAGGGACAACTAAGGAAAGTTAATCCAAATGAACTAAAGGTGTAAATTTAAAGTGGCATTAAACACATGTGTGGATGCTCTGATTCTGAATTAAAATGGCCCTTATTAATTTTAGTGAATTACATGAATGAAACTAACCTGAAATAAGGCCCCTTTAATTCTAAATAAGTGTGTCCCCATAGGTGTTTAATGAAGTTTAACTAATGCATTTTGAAAATTAATTTGGATTAGCTTTCTTGACTATCTCCATGTAGACAAGCCCTTGGTACTAAACATTTTCATTCTCTTTACCCTGCCACTGACTGTATTGGAG
>NW_020685415.1:0-6683 GCF_002925995.2 Terrapene triunguis
GGGGGGATCTCACCCACTCCATGAGGCTTGAACTGGTCGGGGTTCCCAGGTGATGGTGGTAGCTGAGGGTCCTGAATGCTGGAGACAGGCAGAGCCCCCAGCACGATCAGTCAGAAGATGGAGTTCCAGTGGAACTGATGCATAGTTTGGATCTAAGCATCAGAACCCTGACTAGAGGGTGAGTAGGGATTTTTGTAGAGAAATTACAATGGTTCAAGGGAGAACACTAGATTTGTTTATAGGTAAGCCTGATGACTGAAGGTTTTTCTTTATACTAGACAATAGGAGCTGATCACTCTTGGCTATGGGTGGTGTTTCTTCCAGGGAGCTCACAATGCAACTAGGCTGCTTCAGTATTTGGATATCAATTAAGGATTCATTACTAGAATTGGTCTGATAACTGCTGAGCTGGGTGTGTGTGCAGGCGTAGGTTCATTAGCATCTGGAGCAGAGATTCCCAGGATGCAGTGCTTCCCTGCTTTTTCTGGTCCCAGAATTCAGTGTGGTTCTCTGTTCTCCATTCTGTATGTAAATTGAGGTGTCTTCCTGTCCCATCTTTCATGCAGATGAGGCTAGGGGAGTTGTCTTTGCTCTCCATTCTTTATGCTAATGGAGATGTCTTAATCTTGTCACCCTTGTCAGGAGGGGTCTAGGTGTGTCTCCCAACGCCCTTCACTGCTCTCTGCAAGTTTTCTTTTTCTGATGGGTTTTGGTTTAAGCAGAGGCTGGGGTGGGGGTGTCTTTCATGAGTCCGACTGGATACTGCACCCTGGTTCCCCAGGAACACAGAGGTGTCTGGTATCAGTAAGCCCAGTCTGATTGGCAAACAGGGAACAACTGCCGGCCTCATTAGCCAGGGGCTACATAAAGGCTGGCAGGAAGGCAGCCAGAGGAAGAGAAAGGGAGAGGACAGAGGCTGAGAGGGACTGGTGGCGCTGGTCTGTGAAGCCTGGCTGTAAAATCCTGTCTATGGATAGTAAGGTGGTGGGAAATAGATATAAATAAAGTACACTGGCGATTATATCAACCTGAGGTGTCCCTGACTGGTTTGTGAGGGCAGCAGGGTCCGAAGCAAGAGGCGCCCAGCTATGCCTCTCTACATTAACATAGGCAGAACTGTCCACTGAGATACCTGGAGCAGAAGGCACAGAATGCTGAGGGATGTCTGGTACAGAGCATTCACAGTGAAACAATGCCGTGTCTCATATAGCGTGGAATTAGGATGAACCAGCCCAGGCACAAGCCTTCTCTTCCTGCTCACACTGAGGAGCAACTGTTGCAGAGCGCAGTGGTTCAGTTAAACGAGGGCTTGTCCCAGGGAATTCCAACTGAACAACAAAGACCTAATGCATGTAAAACACCCAGGAAGGAGTTGTGAATGCAGGGCTCTGTACAGACATTGCAAGCTTGAGCCATTCCAACGAATGGTTTGTGGCACTACCTTTTCATCTAATGTAGATAGGGTCCTAGTAAAGAAAAATCTATGCACTGCAGTGTAAGATAAAGATGCAGAGGCCACTAAAAAAGTAAATAAGCCTGGTGTCTGTGAATTGATGCTGGTTCCTTTATTGGCTTGAAATTCATGCAAGAACTGTATGAAACTCTATTGGTTTGACATGCATGGCTTTGTACTCACTGAACTTGTCTTTGGTTTCAAACAAATCCCATACTCAAAACCAAACTCAGATGAAACAACCAAGTTTCACCTGGTTATTCCTGGAGAGCATGCAAAACCATGAGTAACAGATGGTTTTGACATGAAACCATAAATCATTGCAGATTTGCTCAATACTTGGCTGAGATTCACTCAAAAGTGGATCCAGGTTCATTTGAAACACGTCTGAAAATATTAAATGAACCTGGGCTGATATTCAAGTTTGCAATGGAGCTTAAAATCAGACACGTTTTATCTGCTTTTGGATTTAATCAAGAATATTTTGCACCGGGAACCAAGGACAAGATCCTTAAGTGAAATGCGGATAAATGGAATGAAAAATACCTGAGCATCAAATGAAAGCTAGTAAAGTCAAAAGAGGGTATATTGGATGTTAAGCCAAACTCCTAATAACTTATTCAGTTGATTCATTTGAAAATTGACATTTTTTTCCTAAAGAGCAGTTATAATGTGGTAGCAGTTTGGGTGCTATTTCAGCTCTCATGTATTACTTCTAGTTTCCCTCGAAATGTCTTAGCCAAGTACAGCTGTACATGCAAGATTTTAAATTACAAAGTGACTTGAACTCTGACCTAGGTAACAGAAGCCAAAGATAGTACTGAAATGTTCATTGTCTATGTATTCCTAAACTTAACTGAATCAACTTTAACCTAGATAGATAGTCAGTTCAGTGGCTCACAACAAAATGTAATAAACTGAATAACTGTAGGCTTTAATATAATCTCACACAATTGTATTACCTCCCAATTACTTTTTTGACCTTTTTAGAACCGCACTTCCCTTAAAACACACACAATCTGCAGTTTTGAATGTCCTTCACTGCATACAGGACCGAAGAAATCAATAGATCGAGCAGAATGAATATCTCACTTGTGACTTCTGTTTGTAATAATATAGTACCATGAAAGGCATAATGCGTGCCTCAGAAATATAATAACCCTTCATATACTCGAGGGCTGGAGGTGCTTGCTAGCTATTGTTCCTGTTTAGGTTCCAGATTCTAGAGCATTCAAGTCAGCTATTTATTTTTAAGGAGATTATTTTATTTTACTAACAATGGGTAAGATTTTTAAAATCAGTAGCATTATCCCCAGGTTTCACCTTGCTGAACTGGGGCTTATGGATCTAACTTCACTACCAAATATAGTGGTTAGTACGGTGAGTACTCCCATTGACTTCAGACTGCTCATGGTAGTAAGCACTAGCACTCTGATTCAGGAAAGCACTTAAGCTTGTCCTCAAGTGCTCTGTTGAATAGGGATGGTTTCCTGAACTGAAGCTTGGTAGTGATGGTATGCAGGATGGGGCCCTGTGTCCAGGCAGGAATAATTTTGTCCACCACTAAAATGCAGCCACCTCCCCTTGGGTGAAGAGTGGCACCCAAGCTAATGCACTGCATGGTACTCGTGAGTTTGGTGAGAGTAAACATTGGCCAAAGAGAGTGGGGCAATCCCCTGCTTTTATGAAAAGTATCATCAGATCTTTGTTGTGTGGAGTTGTACATTTAAGATGCTCTGACAACAGCCAGTTGGCATGGGTTTTGTTACCGTATGTAGAGGCTCATGCTAGGCAGTCCTAATCACATAGGGCAGGTCTACACTACGGCAGGGATTGATGCTCTAAGATCGATCCACCAGCGGTCAATTTAGTGGGTCTAGAAAAGACCTGCCAAATCGACTGCAGATCGCTCTCCAGTCAACCCCTGTACTCTACCCCCAACAAGAAGAGTAAGGTAAGTCGACGGGAGATTTTCTCCCATCGACCCCTCGTGGTGTAGACCCCGCGGTAACTTGAGCTAAGGTACATCGTTATTCATGTAGCTGGAGTTGTGTAGCATAGGTTGACTTACCGTGGTACTGTAGACATAGCCTTAGACTCAGACACTGAAAGAAGCAGACCTCTGTCAGACTCTTTGGCTCTGAGACCTGAAGCTACAAAGGGACTTAGGAATTGCCTAGAAAATCACTGGAACAACAATAGGATCCACAAAGCCTAGGGTAGGGCATGTCGACTTTTTATACAATGTATGGGGAGAGAGAGGTGCCAAAAGTGGCATACAAAAAAGCAAGGATGCTAAGTGGGGAGGCATCTAAACTAGTGAATGGAAGATGCTGATGAGAGGGGTGTGTGCTAAGCCCTGCCCCTCCACAGAGATAGGTGCCTAAGGGCAAGTCTACACTACAAAATGAAGTAGACTTAACTTATGTCGGCATATAGCAGCCTCAGTAATTACATCACTTGTACTTGTCTACTTGTGCCTTGTGTCGGTGCTGCATGTCCTCACCAGGAGCGCTTGCAGTGGTTTAACTGTCCGTGTGGGGCATTGTGGGATGGCTTCTGAAAGGCAGCAACAGTCGATGTAAGTAACTCAGTGTCTACAACAGGGGTCAGCAGCCTTCGGCATGCGGCCCATCAGGGTAATCCACTGTCGGACCGTGAGACATTTTGTTTACATTGACCATCTGCAGGCACGGCCCCCCCCACAGCTTCCAGTGGCCACGGTTCACCATTCCCGGTGCCTAAGGCTGGGGCTTAGGAGCCTAAGTTCCTTTGTGGATCTGGGCCCGAGTGTTTATTGAATACCATATGGTTCCGGGAGTAAAATAAGCTAAGGAAATACCCTGAGTGAAAGAATGGAGCAGTTAAAAGCCGGACCAGAGCTGAAACTCTTTGGAAATGTGGAAGATGACTAGAGAAAGTTTAAACAGTCCTGCACGCTGTATTTTCAGTGGGTGCCAGGAAAAAAGAAGACAGTCAGAAGATACTCTTAATTCTGACAATGGCTGGTTCTGATGCACTTGATGTGATTAGTAGTTTTCAATTAACCCAGGGCAGGTCTACACTTAAAAAGCAGCAGAGACAGCTGGACCGATGCAGCTGCACCACAGTAGCGCTTTAGTGAAGATGCTACACACTGGAGAGCTTCTCCCGTCACCTCTGCGAGAGGTGGTAGCTATGTTGATGGGAGAAGCTCTCCAGTAGACATAGTGCTGTCTACACCATGGGTCAGGTTGGTATAACAGTGTTGCTCTGGGGTGTGGATTTTTCACACCCCATGGCGATGTAGTTATACCAGTATAAGTTTGTAGTGTAGACCTGGCCTCCGGCAGGGGAAGCTAATTATGAAAAAATGTTATGAAGATGTGAGGAGTGCCGCATTCCTTGAGTAGAAGGACCTTTTTTTTTAACTGTCAATGTCTCATCCAAAAAGCCCATGCACAGTTTGTAACCGTTTTCGTTACTGTTGATGGGCCAATAGCAGGATGCAATAGGAGAACTGAAATGAGGTATTAAGTCTAAATTCTACTAGCAGTCAAGCTTTCAAATACTGAGGTTTATTGCTTCATAAGAGCTTCTGGGGGACAGTATGGGCCCAGTCCTGGGAGATGCTGAATGCCCTCAATTCCCACTGATTGTAAAACTTGTAAATATATTTCAAAGCCAACAGGAGAAAGAGGGCTCAGCACTACACAGAATCAGGCCATAAATGAATAATTCCTTACTATTCAGTACATACAAGTTTAAGAAAAAGCAGCTATAGAGCAAGATATAAGTGGAAATAATTATACAGCACTAAAGCCACTCCAAATTTTTCCATTTACCTTTTGTTTTAATGAAAAGTGAAAATTCACAGAAAATGTTCATTTCATTTCATTTTTTTCCTTTTAATGAAAAACCAAAAAATGTTTATCAGAAATGGAAATTTTTTTAGTTTTTTTTTTTCAAACTGGAATATTTCTTGCAAAAAAATCATTTTTTTTCATTTCTCTTAAAAAAATTTTAATGAAAAATACCACCTCTTTACAGCACTTGTACCTACATTAAACGGTAATTATTATTAATATTACTCACACTTAGATCAGATTTTAAAGCCAGAAGGGACCATGAGATTATCTAGACTCATCTCCTATATGACAAATGCCAGAGAATTTCATCCAGTTACTCCTGTATTGAGCCCAACAAGTTGTGTGCGACTAAGGCAGACCTTCCAGAAATGCATCCAGTCTTGATCTGAAGACTTCAAGAGAGAGAAAATCCACCACCACCTCCAATGCTTAAATCTTCACTTCTGTGCCTTTCATCTGAGAATTTCAAAGTGCTTTAAAAACATAAATTAAGCCCCATAACAGCCTGTGAGGTACTGTAGGTAGGTATTACCGTAATACACTAATTCACAAATAGGCAGACTGAGAGACAGAGAGGTTCTGACTTGCCCAAGGTCACTGTGATGGGGGGGTGTATAAAACTTTTGCCTGTGGAGAACAGGGAAAGGATTGTTACAGGCCCAGGAAGTGACAAAATGGGTGGAATCACCATTCCTCTATAAAGAGGCCCCTGAAGAAAGGGCTTGAGGCTATCAAGCTGAAGGGCACGGCAGGTATTCGGGTCTGGAACAGGATGCGTTCAGTGGTGATAAACTGGCTTTTTGACACTTTGGTTTGTTTTTTTGGAGGAGAGAGAAACTGGCTGGAGCAAGCCATCCCCTTGTATTTCTTTTGGACTGGGCTGCAGAAAGCCTCGAGGGCTCTGTGCTGAATGGAGGCTTCTTGGACTAGATGGAGACTGTTGTATGGAAGTTACGGTTACCATTCGTCCGGATTCCCCCGGACATGTCCGACTTTTTGAGCTAAAAATAGCGTCCGGGGGGAATTTGTAAATGTCCGGACTTCCCCCCCCATGCAGAGCGCGCGCTGCTGACAGGGCAGCCGGCCGGATGGTGCCACTTACATGGGGCTCCGACAGCCAGAGAGAGCCCCTCCTCCGCTTCCCCTGCAGCAGAGATCACTCCCTCCCTCCCTGCCTGCATTTGCAGATCGCCTCCGACAGTCTGGAGCTCCTCCCCCGCTCCTCCTCCACTGCCAGCCAGCCTGCCGGGAGTAGCGTGCCGGGACGAACTGCTCAGGCCGTTCCTGAGCAAGTTCACAGAGACATTAGGCGAAGGCCAACAACAAGGGGGCCAGGGGGTCGGAGAAGGGGCAGGGAGGTTCTGGAGGGGGCAGTCAAGAGA
>NW_020685416.1:0-5969 GCF_002925995.2 Terrapene triunguis
GTGCAGCATGACTGGTAGCCTTCATTGGCGATCTGGGTGCAGGCAGCCGTGGGGCTGGCAGCCGTAGGGCTGCATTGCACCAGCCCCTTGCCTTTTGGTAGAAGATGGTATATTACGACTGGTAACCGTCGTCATCGTACTGCAGTGGCTGTCGATCATGGGCACCCGGGCAGACAATGATGGTTATCAGTCGTAGTATGCTATTTTCTGCCAAGTGCCCAATATTGTCTGCTAAGCACCCAGAAGAGGCCGAGGGCTATCTGGGTGCTGGCAGACATGGGGCTGGCAGCCGTGGGGCTGCATTGCACCAGCCCCCTTGCCTTGATGATGATGGTTATCAGACGTAGTATGCGCAGGATGGGGCAACATTGCTACACAGCAGCAACCCCTTGCCTTTTGGGCAGTAGATAGTATATTACGACTGGTATCCATCGTTGTCATACTGCAGTGGGTATCAGATTGTGCAGTAGACCTGAAGGCTAACTGCCAAGCGCCCAGTATTTGCTGCCAAGCACCCAGAAAATGCCAAGGGCTATCAGTCATGCTGCACCGTCGTCTTAAGATGTAAAAAATAGATTTATTCTGTATTCATTTGCTTCCCCCCCTTCCTCCTGCTAAACCCAGGCTTTTGAGTTCAATCTTTGGGGGGGGGGCATTCTGTGTGACAGTTGTTTGTGTTTCTCCCTGATGCAAAGCCACCTTTCTTGATTTTAATTCCCTGTACCTGTACGCCATGTCGTCACTCGCCCCTCCCTCCCTCCCTCTCTCCCTCCCTCCCTTCTTCCCCTGGTCCGTCAGATACTACTTTCGCGCCTTTTTTCAGACCAGACGCCATAGCCAGCACTGGGATCATGGAGCCCGCTCAGATCACCGCGGCAATTATGAGCACTATGGACACCACGCGCATTGTCCTGGAAAACATGCAGAGCCTCCTGGACATGCCAAAGCCAAACCAGGACCAGCTGAGGAGGAGGCGATTGCAGCGCGGCGACGATAGTGATGAGGAAATTGACATGGACCTCTCACAAGGCACAGGCCCCAGCAATGTGGAAATCCTGGTGTTACTGGGGCAGGTTCATGCCGTGGACCGCCGATTCTGGGCCCGGGAAACAAGCACAGAGTGGTGGGACCGCATCGTGTTGCAGGTCTGGGACGATGCCCAGTGGCTGCGAAACTTTCGCATGCGTAAGGGCACTTTCATGGAACTTTGTGACTTGCTTTCCCCTGCCCTGAAGCGCCAGAATACCAGGATGAGAGCAGCCCTCACAGTGGAGAAGCGAGTGGCGATAGCCCTGTGGAAGCTTGCAACGCCAGACAGCTACCGGTCAGTTGGGAATCAATTTGGAGTGGGCAAATCTACTGTGGGGGCTGCTGTGATCCAAGTTGCCAGGGCAATGAGAGACCTGGTGATATCAAGGGTAGTGACTCTGGGAAACGTGCAGACCATAGTGGATGGCTTTGCTGCAATGGGATTCCCAAACTGTGGTGGGGCGATAGACGGAACCCATATCCCTATCTTGGCACCGGCGCACCAAGCCACCGACTACATAAACCGCAAGGGGTACTTTTCAATGCTGCTGCAAGCCCTGGTGGATCACAAGGGACGTTTCACCGACATCAACGTGGGCTGGCCGGGAAGAGTACATGATGCTCGCGTCTTCAGGCAGTCTCTTCTGTTTCGAAAGCTGGAGGAAGGGACTTTCTTCCCAGACCAGAAAATAACCATTGGGGATGTTGAAATGCCTATCGTGATCCTTGGGGACCCAGCCTAACCCTTAATGCCATGGCTCATGAAGCCATACACAGGCAGCCTGGACAGCAGTCAGGACCTGTTCAACTACAGGCTGAGCAAGTGCCGAATGGTGGTGGAATGTGCATTTGGCCGTTTAAAAGCGCGCTGGCGCAGCTTACTGACTCGCTCAGACCTTAACGAAAAGAATCTCCCCATTGTTATTGCTACTTGCTGTGCGCTCCACAATATATGTGAAAGTAAGGGGGAGACATTTATGGCGGGGTGGGAGGTTGAGGCAAATCGCCTGGCCGCTGATTACGCGCAGCCAGACACCAGGGCGGTTAGAGGAGCACAGCAGGGCGCGGTGCGCATCAGAGAAGCGTTGAAAACCAGTTTTGTGACTGGCCAGGCTACGGAGTGAAACTTCTGTTTGTTGCTCCTTGATGAACCCTCTGCCCCTCCCCCACCACCCTGTTAACTCTACTTCCCTGCAAACCAACCACCCCAACCTCCCCTACTACCCTCCCCCCTTCGAGCACCACTTGCAGAGGCAATAAAGTCATTGTTGCTTCACATTCATGCATTCTTTATTAATTCAGCACACAACTAGGGGGATAATTGGAAAGGTAGCCCGGGATGGGTGGGGGAGGAGGGAAGGAAAAGGACACACTCCAATTTAAAACTTTAAAACTTATTGCTATGGAAATCATCTAGGGTGGAGTGAGTGGGTGGCCGAAGGCCCCCCCACCGTGTTCTTGGGCGTCTGGGTGAGGAGGCAATGGGACTTGGGGAGGATGGCTGCTGGTTACAGAGGGGCTGTAGCGGCGGTCTCTGCTCCTGCTGCCTTTCCTGCAGCTCAACCGTACGCAGGAGCATATCACTTTGATGCTCCAGCAGCTGGAGCATCGACTCTTGCTTTCTGATTACAAGTTGACGCCACCTCTCCTCTTCAGCCCGCGTTTCAGCACGCAACTTCTCATCTTCAGCACGCCACCTCTCCTCTCGCTCATATTGGGCTTTTTTAAAATCAGTCATTGACTGCCTCCACGCATTCAGCTGTGCTCTGTCAGCGTGGGAGGCAGTCTGAAGTTCAGTAAACATTTCGTCACGCGTCCTTCGCTTCCTTCTTCGAATATTCACTAGCCTCTGCGAAGGAGTAAGATTTGCAGCTGGTGGAGAAGGGAGAGGTTGTTAAAAAAGATACATTTTAGAGAACAATGGGTAGACTCTTTCACGTTAGATTTTGCTGTTCACAACATCACACAGCACATGTGCTTTCGTTACAAGGTCGCATTTTTCCTCTTATATTGAGAGTCTCCTGGTTTGGTGTGAGAGATCACTCACGCAGTGCCAGGACACAGATTTCAGCTTGCAGGCAGCCATGGTAAGACATATAGTCTTTGGGCTTTTTTAACCTTCTTAACATGTGGGGATGGTTTCAAACAGTTCTGCCCTCATTTCCCATACCAAGCACCCGTGCCATTTAAAATGGGTTTGCAATGTAAAAGGAGGGGCTGCGATTTCAGGTTTAACATGCAGCACAAACCCAACTAACTCCCCTCCCCCTCACACCCAATTCTCTGGGATGGTCACTTCACCCCTCCCCCCCACCGCGTGGTTAACAGCGGGGAATATTTCTGTTCAGCAGACCAGGAAGGGGCACCTCTGAATGTCCCCTTAATAAAATTGCCCCATTTTAACCAGGTGACCGTGAATGATATCACTCTCCTGAGGATAACAAAGAGCGATAAGGAATGGATGTTGTCTGCATGCCAGCAAACACCGGGACCATACGCTGCCATGCTTTGTTATGCAATGATTCCAGACTACGTGCTACTGGCCTGGCGTGGTAAAGTGTCCTACCATGGCGGACGGGATAAGGCAGCCCTCCCCAGAAACCTTTTGCAAAGGCTTTGGGATTACATGAAGGAGAGCTTTCTGGAGATGTCCCTGGAGGATTTCCGCTCCATCCCCATACACGTTAACAGACTTTTCCAGTAGCTGTACTGGCCGCGATTGCCAGGGCAAATTAATCATTAATCATTAAACACGCTTGTTTTTAAACCATGTGTAATATTTACAAAGGTACACTCACCAGAGGTCCCCTGTGTGCCCTCAGGGTCTTGGGTCAGTTCGGGGGTTACTGTTTCCAGGTCCAGGGTGACAAACATATCCTGGCTGTTGGGGTAACTGGTTTCTCCGCTTCCTTGCTGCTGTGAGCTATCTATGTTCTCTCCATCCTCATCTTCCTCGTCCGCCGAACCCGCTTCCCCGTTTGCAGAGAGGGACTCATAGAACACGCTTGGGCTAGTGGTGGCTGCACGCCCTAGAATGGCATGCAGCTCCGCGTAGTAGCGGCATGTTTGCGGCTCTGCCCCGGACCTTCCGTTTGCGTCTCTGACTTTGTGGTAGGCTTGCCTTAGCTCCTTAATTTTCACGCGGCACTGCCGCGCGTCCCTGTTATGGCCTCTGTCCTTCATGGCCTTGGAGATCTTTTCTAATGTTTTGCCGTTTCTTTTACTGTTTCGGAGTTCGGCGAGCACTGCTTCATCTCCCCAGATGGCGATCAGATCCTGTACCTCCCGTTCGGTCCAGGCTGGAGCTCTTCTGCGATCCTGGGACTGGGACTGGGACTCCATCATGGTTACCTGTGCTGATGAGCTCTGCATGGTCACCTGTGCTCTCCACACTGAGCAAACAGGAAATGAAATTCAAACGTTCGCGGGGCTTTTCCTGTCTACCTGGCCAGTGCATCTGAGATGAGAGTGCTGTCCAGAGCGGTCACAATGAAGCACTGTGGGATAGCTCCCGGAGGCCAGTAATGTCGAATTCCGTCCACACTAACCCAATTCCGACCCCCTAAGGTCGATTTTATCGCTAATCCCCTTGTCGAGGTGGTGTTAGGAAACCGGTTTAAAGGGCCCTTTAAGTCGACAGAAAGGGCTTCGTAGTGTAAACGTGTCCAGGCTTAAGTCGATTTAACGCGGCTAAAGTCGACCTAAACTCGTAGTGTAGACCAGGCCTAAATCTCTTTTGCATTGACCCTGTTTATCTTATTGCTTCAGCCAGCAGAGAGACTGCTGCTAACATCATAAGCGCTTATGTCTGGTCCCATTCTGAAAAGCCAGCTGAAAGAAATTGACACAGAGGAACAGCAGATACAGCTTTGAAGAGAGCACCCAGAGACGTGTGAGGGGTTAATATGAAATATTTTTGAGAACTGGAGGAAAATAGTGGGGATAGGAAGTGAAAATGTGCAGCCTGGGGAAGGGCAAAGAAGATCAATGTGTTTATTTTAAATAAATCAATTTCTTAATCCAGGTGGGATTCTGCAGCTGTGGGTGTGGAGGGCAAAAGGAGGTGATGTTTTTGTTGTTGTTGTTGTTTTCCCCCCCTCAAAAATAGAAAGAAATCATTTACTTAATCAACGGTCAGATGGGAGGCAATGGCTGGAATGGAGAGTGTGTGGAAAATACTGTTTCAAATCTGTTCCTTTAAAAACTGTACCGGCTATGTGCTTTGCATCACTGGTGATGGAGGGACATATCCTCAGCTGCTGTAAATCAATCTACATCTATTGAAGTAAATGCAGCTATACCAATTTACACCACCTGTGGATCTGGCCTAGAATCTGCTAGGGCGGCACTAGAACAAGAGTGTTTGATTGTGCTCTACTCTGGTGTAAGGGCAGAGTTACTCTGATTTCCAGCAGTGCAAGTGAAATCAGGCTCAGAATGAGCATATTTTGGAAGAACTAGACACTGCAATGAAGCTCTTCTTAGCCTGGAGATGTGTGATTTTGTTTTTTTGTTTGGTTTGTTTTTGTTTTTCTTACAGAAGAGCGCTTCCCACCAGGAGGATTTAACTAAGCCAGGGGTGGTCAACCTGTGGCTCTGGAGCCACATGCAGCTCTTCAGAGGTTAATATGCGGCTCCTTGCATAGGCGCCAACTCCGGGGCTGGAACTACAGATGCCAACTATCCAGTGTGCTACAGGGTGCTCACTGCTCAACCCCTGGCTCTGCCCTAGGCCCCGGCCCCACTCCACTCCTTTCCCCAAGGCCCTCGCCCCTTCCCCTGAGTCAGCCGTGCCCTTGCTCCTCCTCCCCTCCCCCAAGCCACCACAAAACAGCTGATCGTGGTGGGCGGGAGACACAAGGATGGAGGGTTACGTGCTTATTGGCGGTGCTGCTGTTGGGTGGCAGACACTGGGGGAGGGAGGGAGCTGACGGGGGGGG
>NW_020685417.1:0-4075 GCF_002925995.2 Terrapene triunguis
GAGGGGACATGATAGCAGTTTTCAGGTATCTAAAAGGGTGTCATAAGAAGGAGGGAGAAAACTTGTTCACCTTAGCCTCTAAGGATAGAACAAGAAGCAATGGGCTTAAACTGCAGCACGGGAGGTCTAGGTTGGACATTAGGAAAAAGTTCCTAACTGTCAGGGTGGTTAAACACTGGAATAAATTGCCTAGGGAGGTTGTGGAATCTCCATCTCTGGAGATATTTAAGAGTAGGTTAGATAAATGTCTATCAGGGATGTTCTAGACAGTATTTGGTCCTGCCATGCGGGCAGGGGACTGGCCTCGATGACCTCTCGAGGTCCCTTCCAGTCCTAGAATCTATGAATCTATGAATCTCTCTAATATGCTGTAGAGTAAGTCCTCTAGGAAGTGTAGAGATGCCACACTCCCTGTGCTCTTATATAGTATTTGAGTTTCCTGTGACACACTTGCTGCTGGAGCCAGAAACAAAGAAGCCCAGGACAGGGCAGTCGCAGGCTGAAGCTATACAGAGTAGTACAAAGTTTGTTACCTTATTCTGTCCATAGTTTTGTCCATAAAAAAGGGTTATCTTTATACCAGTCTGCTCTTCCTAAAGATAATACCTAGTACCAGAGCTGGTAGACCCAGTAAGAGAGGCAACACTGAAATGGCTGCTATAGAGCCCGTGTAACTGCTAGTAACTCCCGCACCAGCCCTGAGAATCAGGGGAATTGTTGATTCTGAAAAAAGTTCAAACTGAAATTTGTACTATATATGAAAGCCACAGGGGCAAATAAACTGGATAAGGAGCAATGATTGCTCTGCTCCTCATAGTGGCAGGCACAGAATCCCTAGATATTTACAGTGTATTACATAAAGAGGAAAACTGCAGAAATAATGAAAATGTTTGATCATCATTGTGTTCCTAGGAAAAAATGTTACTTTTGAAAGACAGATGTTCAGGATGAGAACACAGAATGAAGGGGAAAATAGTAGAGGAGTTTGTCACAAAGTGAATACTAAAAAAAGTCAGTCCTGTGAATATGGAATATTAAAAGACTGTCTCATTAAACACCAGATTGTCCTGGGATGTAACTATAAAAAAGTCCATGACTGGTTACTAAGGGTGATGGATCTGTCAATAGAAAGTGCAATATGTATATGTCAAGCAGCAGGACAAACAGAAACACAAATTAAAAAGCCTAGAGAAAAGCACAAAGCATATGACTGAGTACTGTAGCTAAACCAGCAAGGGAAAAAGTTCACAGACATTAAATTGGTCAGGGACAGAAAAATGGAAAGCAGGAAACAATGCCAGTGATGTGGCAACCAGCCTGAGTACAGGACATACCCAGCATTCAGGAAAATATGTAAAAATGGTAATATACCCAACCATTATGCTAAAATGTGCAAAAAAGCAGGAGAGTGCATATATTAAGAATGGATTCCTCAAGTAAAGAGGAAGCGCTGTTTTAAGCACAATAATGGTGGAGGCTGAAAACTGAAAAGGTCTGGCTAATTTGAATGTGCACAATGGCACTTATGTGACATACAAGCTCGACACTAGGGCACAAGTAAATGTAATAACAGAAACTGAAATAGAGAGATGTAAGGAAGAAGCACATAAAAGTAAAAGTCAAAAATGTTAGTGAAACTTTAAAATAGAGGCTCAGTTCCAGTGCTGGGAGAATGCACAATGGAAATACAAAAGGGAAATGATAAAACAGCAGTTTGTGCTACTATAGAGAGGCAAGCAACCAGTCTTGGACCTTCGCACGTGTGAGGTGGTAGGTATTGTTAAGAGGATGTATGCCATAGAGAGACAGAAAGACAACATAAAACCAGATATGAAAGTATTAATAGCATAAAATGAAGATGTAAGCACAGGAAATGGGCTTTTCCCAGTAACATACAAGACATGGTTAAGAAAAGATGCAGAAACTGTGGTACGTGCCACATAAAAAGTTCCACAACCATTTAAGAAAAAGGCTAGAAGAAGAGCTGCAAAACATGACAGCAAATGGTATCATTTGGAGAACAGAACAACCAACAGATTGAGTTCACTCCTTAGTAATTGCAGAGACAAAAAAAGGGAATTAAAGTTGTGTAAGGACCCTTAGGAACTCAATAAATATATAAAAAGAGAACACTTCTACTTCTCCACTGTTGGGGACAAGACGTAGGGGGATGGATCTAGTGGTTGGAGCTGCAGTCAGCATCAGGAGTTGAGCCAAGCGTCAGAAACAGGGTCTGAGCCAGAGATCGGGGCAAGAACCAGGAACAGGTCAGGAAAGAAGGAACCAGGAACAGGTCAGGAAAGCAGGAACCAGGAACAGCATAAAGGCTAGCTTTAATTGTTCAAAAGCAGTTTGGGCCTCAGCAGGCCAATGGAAATTTGGGATGAACGGATAATAAAAGTTGGAAAAGCTAAGAAAGCATTTCAGGTCACAGGTATTTTGGGACGTGGCCCAACTGTGAACAGCCTGGACCTTGTACAGATCCATCTTAATTCCCTCGGGAGACAGGATAAAACCCAGGAACTCCATAGTGGTTTAATCAAAGGCACATTTTTTCTAATTTAGCATAAAGGCCATGTTATCATAGTTTCTCTAGGTCTGTCCTGACGTGGCAACTGTTTGCTCTTCCGGGTTGTTGGAAAAAATGAGTTTATCATCAAGATAGACTACAACATATTGGTCTAATATATCCCGAACATACCATTGAGGAAATGTTGGAAAGTGGCTGGGGCATTCGTTAGGCTGAACGGCATGACTAAATTCTCTATATGGCCATAACAGGTGTTAAAACACTGTTTTCCATTTATCATCCACTCTAACATGCATGAGATTGTAAACTCTCTGAAGGTCTACCTTTAGTAAATATTCAGGTAGTCCCCACATGATCCAACATCTGAAGAGTTAGGGGTGGAGATTATTGATTCCTGATTGTGATTTGATTCAAGGCTTGGTAATTTACACAGAATTGGAAGCTGCCATCTTTCTTCTTATAGAAGAGGACCAGTTCTCCAGCTGATGATGTTGATTTACAAAGTAACTCTTTAGCTAGATTTTCTTGGGAGATAATCTCATAAGGCTGACAATTTGGGCTTTGACATAGTGTCGATCCACTCAAATGGAACCTTTGGGCCTGGTTGCAAATGTATTGGGCAATGATATACTCCCTGTGGGGGGGGGAGAGGATATTTGCATTTTTATTTTCAAACACATCAGCGAACTCTTGGTATTTACAGGGAAATTCTGCCATGTACTCTGAGAGTGTACCCATCTGGGTGGACACTCTTACCTGAGATTTTCGTGGGTTGGAGGTTGGATCAATGTTGGCTTGTCCCTGCAAAATTCTGAAAGCAAACACATTTCCTGTCATTGCCAGTGAATGAGGGGACCATGGAGGGCCAGCTAGATCTCAGCAGGAAATGTAACACCCCAAATTGCAATATTTCCCTGTGTTCCCAGACAAAGTCTTCCACAGGGACTGTCTCCTTAATTATGGGTCCTGAGGATAGGGGTGAGCCATCAATAGCCTCAATCAGATCAGGGTGACCTTAGGTTGTAATGGGATTTACAGGGTGCAGGCTGCCACAATGTCTATACATTTGTCAATCAAGGCCTGCTGTTGCGATCCATCATGCCTCTCTAGGGATACACAGCTGGTTTGATACTTGCAGGTGAAAGGTCTTCCTAGGAAGTTGGATGCACGTGTCAGTCAGAGTTGAGGTTCAAAGCTCAGGAGCTTCTTTTGACTTGCTGCCCAGGTTGGTCCCCCTTACTGCACCTGGGCCAGCTTGTTTCCTGAGTTCTTCTGGGTTTGTATGGGACAAGTGGTGTGACAAAGGCAGACCTTACAGCTATGAGAGAGTGGTGGAAGGCAGGTATGTCAGCCTATGACTGGATTTGTCCTAATAAAAACGTAAGTGGCATTTTATACACCATTCCTTCTCTTTGGGGGCAAGCTGTCTAAAGGCTAGGTCTACTTGCATTGGTTCAGTAAGCAGGGCGTGCTTTGATGGACTGCATGGGAAAAGGTTTTCATAGATTCATAGATTCTAGGACTGGAAGGGACCTCGAGAGGTCA
>NW_020685418.1:0-4271 GCF_002925995.2 Terrapene triunguis
GGGAAAATCCGGACGTATGGTAACCCTAATCTAGTCAAACCCCTGCACTGAGGCAGGACTGAGCAATAACAACTAGACCATCCTTGACAGGTGTTTGTCTAACCTCTTAAAAAACTCCAATGACTGCTATTCCATAACCTCTCTAGGTAATTTGTCCAGTGCTTAACTACCTTTACAGTTAGGAAGTTTTTCCTAATGTCTAACCTAACTCTCCCTTGCTACAATTTAAGCCCATTGCTTCTTTTTCATGCATGTCCTGAGTGGGACGGGGGTGGGTCCAGGCAGTGGGATTGGGGGGAGGGAGGTCGAGGGAGTCGGTGGGTGTGTGGGGATGGACCGGGGGAAGCAGGGTGGAGGAACTGAGGGGGACAGGACTGGGACTGGGGTGGGGGCTGAGGGGGATGGGACAGGACTGGGATGGGGGGAGTAGGGTAGGGGCTGAGGGGAGCATGAATGGGACAGGGTAGAGAGAGCTGTGTAGAGTGGGGTGGGGCGGGGGAGACAATGGGGCTGGGCTGGGGAGGGTTGGGGGGTTGGGGAGAGGGACAGGGTCTGGAGGGGATGAGACAGAGGGGAGCAGTACTGGAATGGTGGGAAGTTGAGGGGGTGGGAGAGCAGGGGGAGCGATGGGGGTGGGATGACGGGGGAGGCTGAAGAAGAGATTTGGGGTAGGGCAAGGCTGAGGGCAGTGGGTTGGGTGGAGCAGGGGGACTGTGGGGGAGGCTGTTGGACCGGGGGCAGGGACTGAGGGCAGTGGGTTCGGGGTGGGAGGTACAGGGGGAACTGCAGGGGAGGCTGAGGGAACAGGGTCAGGGTGGGGCCTGAGGGCAGTGGGTCTGAGGGGAGCCCCCCCAGAGGGACCTGCCAGGGGGCCAGGTGAGCCCAGCAGTGCTTACCTGGAGCGGCTCCCAGGAAGCATGCAGCAGGCAGGTCCCTCCCAGTCCCTCTGGCCCCTTCCTAGGGTCGGGTCGAGGGGAGGGGGCAGGGGCGGGGGGTTCTCTGCCCGGCGACAGCTGCCTGCTGCCGGAGTCTACAGGCCCCGCCCCGCTGCAGCACGCAGGGGAGTGAGACCTCCCTGCCTCTCTGTGTGCCGGGACAGGGGCAGGGCTGCGCTCTGCAAGCTCCTGCCGGCCAGGCGGGGGGCCCCGTGGGCTGACGCCGCCGCGCCGGGAGCTCAGCTGCGCGCTGCCCCAGGGCCCAGGGAGGAAAGGTGAGCGGTGCCGGCGGCACCGGCTTGCCGCGATTCCCCCAGCGCGGCTGCCCTGTCCTCGCTTTTGGGTCTTTAAATAGCCGTCCGGGGGAAATCCCGGCCATTTTTAGCTTTTTACAAATTCCCCCCGGACGGCTATTTAAAGACCCAAAAGCCGGACATGTCCGGGGAAACCCGGACATATGGTAACCCTACACTGAGCAATGTGTCTGCACACAGAGTCCTGAGCAAAGTTCCAGTCCAGTGGTGAGTCTTGGGTGCTCCTGGTCGTCTTTGGCGCCAGTGAACTTTCCCCCAACAAACCCCTCCGCTGCCCTCTTCTGCCGCTCTCTGCAAAGCCACACAGAGCAACCACCTCCCCACTTAACTAACTACAGCCTCCCTCCTTGTACCCAATGCAGAGTCAGAAGCCCAAGTACTCACAGCCCCATGCAGCTCTGGGCAGCAGTGATACTGGGTCCAGCTCCGGCCTGTCCTTCTCAGCAATTCCTCCCTGGCACAGTGCTCCTCCTGGCTCCTGTCCTGGGGTGTCCCCGATCTGCCCTGTCCTTTTCAGGCCTCGGGCAGGTTCTCTGCTGCTTCACTTTTCCAGGGCCTGCAGGCTGCCTCTCCCTCTCCTTGGAGCGCCAGCCTTGCCCCTGGAGTTTCCATCCTCTTTTCTTACTCTCCCTCTCCCCCTTAGGAAAAAGATTTAAAGGGCCATGCTTTCTAAACCCCAAAGGGGTTACACTAAAAATAGCTGTGTGGATGTTGTACGGTGGGGCCAAGCCTGGGTGACTAGCCTGAGCCTCCGCTCAGGTGAGGGATGTCGTTATGAACTGAGCGAAACCTTGTTATGGTTGAGTTAAAAAACTTATTCTAACTGATGTGTGAAGACACCCTTCCATTCACATAACTCTCAGGATGAGTTAATCAGAAGCCCCCTCCCCCGCCTAAGACAAAGAGGTGTGTGAACCTGCCCAGGAATTTGACTGAGTGGGCAGAAGAGTTTTGCTGAGCGTGTGTGTGTGTGTGTGTGTGTGTGTGTGTGTGAGAGAGAGAGAGAGAGAGAGAGAGAGAGAGAGAGCTCGCATGCCTGCGGAAAGAAAGCCAAGCAGTAGCCCAGTGCAAGCCTTGAAAAAGCGAGCGTTTGTGTCTAATGAGGTGGCTAACGAGACTTGGGGCGGTAAGTAAAGAAGCTGTTCCTTATGTTTTTGGTTCCTCATAGATTCCTTGTCAATAAGCGAGATTGAATCAAAGAAAATACCAGACTCCATCAATTTCTACTTCTAACTGGGACATCCCCACGGCTCCAAACTGTGACTAGCCACTCAGGTCAAAAAGGGGTAACAATAAACAGTCTCTACCTGGCATGGGGATACACATTGTGTGTGGGGAGGTTTGAACCCTAATGCCCTCAGCATCTACTCAGGGTCATCTTGTTTTTGCAGCAGAATAGCTGAGAGTGTCTGAGTGTTTGTGTCTCTGTCTGGTCCCTAGAGAAAAACAACCTGTTGCTTAGAGTAATAGGAATTATCATCATTGCCTATGATAACTCTGGTTATTCTTGTTAGCCATAAAAATGTCCAGTCCCGCTTTGATGACTACAGTCTAATCACACATCATGGAAAAAGGTATTTATTGGTTCAGAATTTGCCATCTTTTAATTTTATTGTATGTCCCTGTGACGTTTCTTGCGGTGCCCTGGATTGTGTGGCACCCACTGACACCTGCCCTTAGCATGTGCCTGCCAGGGGTCATCTCCCTGAATATTATTGTGATTTTTTGGTGTAAGGGACCATCTATCGCAAAGGCAGGCTTACCTGGGTGTCAAGACAGACTGGAGTGCCCAAGGGGACCATCTGTGACTCCATATTAAGGTGGTTGTAGTGCTTGAGGAGTTCCCACTTGATACTTGGTTGGTGAAATCAAAGTCTAGAACTCACAGCCAAGGTGGGGGTTGTGCCCTGCTTCTGAACAGTCTGCCCTGAGGTTGGTACCCGTGCTCTTCAAACACTCCAGACAGCCTGACAGCCCTTCTTCCCCCGTCATTGGGGATGGCATGAGTGAGCCAGGTGGTCTTGAAAAGCCTGTGCTGCCACAGTGCGACAATACTCTCCACTGTCTTCAGCAACTCAGGGGCTGGAAAAGGCTGTGAAGTGGCCGTTACACTTTACAAGTGTGGTATTCCGTTGGGGGAGTAGGATCAGTGTTTGAACATAGGGCCAGGGCAGGGAGTGCCGGTCCATTGCAGTGACAAGGCAGAGTGGGAATGTGTGGTGTGGGTATTTTAGAGTATCGCAAAAATAGGGCAGAGTTAAGGTTGTGTGGTCATTTATCTTCTCTCTGTATTTCCTGGTTCTCAGAAGTCAGAGTTTTGCTGAATTCAGCCTTCGGGAAGGGCCCGAGCTATCACCGGGCACCTACACTCGGCATTAACAATTTTTTTTTTTACATTTTATTTCCTAGTTTTTTTAAACAGAAGGAGTAATGTTTGTTGGTGAGAGTTACTGGCCATTTAGACAGCTGTCGCTCTCACCTAGGTTCCCAGTTGATGTGCTACTCTGGCTTGGTAATAATCAAAAGACCTAGCTTTTATATCATGCTTTTCATCAGCAGCTCTCCAAGAGCTTGATATCATTATCCCCATTTTACAGAGGGGAAACTGAGGCATAGAGAGGTGACGTGACTTGCCCATGGTCATCCAGCAGGCCAGTGGCAGAGCTGGGAACAGTCCCCGTCCAGTGGCCGGACGAAGATGACAAGAATCAAAAAACACCCCTCCACCACTCTTCAGCCTTCCTCAGAGCCCACGTTTCATGGTCATATGGTAGAGTTGGTGTCACCACGGTTCTATAGAGCTGCAGCTATGTAGGAAGCTAGATGTCCTGACATCCCCACAGGTGTCACTGAACGGCCCAAAACATGGCAGCAGCTGCTGCCGTATGAGTGCCCACATCTTTCGAGCATCCTCCAGACCTATGATGCTGCCCAAGTATTTGACAGCTGCCACCCGCTCATTGGACTCAGGGCCGGTCTAGGTTTTTGGCCGCCCCAAGCAAAGAAATTTTTGGCTGCCCCC
>NW_020685418.1:4371-5414 GCF_002925995.2 Terrapene triunguis
GGGGGACCGCCCCGGCAGAGGGCTGAGGAGCCGGGGCAGGGTAGCCCCAGAGGGAGCGGAACCCCGGAGAGCGGCACGCAGGCCCTGAAAGACAGCGCCCCGCCTTCTATGGCCCCGCTGCTGCTTCTGGCCGCCCTGCCACAGTTCCTGGGCGGCTTGGGCCGCTTCGCCCAGTCCCGGCTGCAGTGCTGGGGGCAGCCGTCCTGCGGCACCTGCAGGCGGCTCCGAGTGCCCCGTGGGGTGTCCCCCAGCTTGAGTGTCCCCTGCTCGAAGCCTGCCTGGCCCAGCCACAAGGTGTGGCCGCTGCTCCCCTGTGGCACGAACCACAGCGCCTACAGGGCACGACGCGCTGCTGCTGCCAGGGCCGGCTCTAGGCGTTTGCTGCCAGAAGCACCAAAAAAATGACCAGAATGCTGCCCTTGAAAATGTGCTGCCCCAAGCACGTGCTTGGTTTGCTGGTGCCTAGAGCCGGCCCTGATTGGACTGTCCACACAGATTAATACAGAGCTGGTTGTAAGCTGGAGCTCGAGGCTGCTCGATGGTAATGGAGTTAAGTTTTAAAAAGCCACGGTTCGGCAGCTCCACCCTGTCCCCAACATGGGGATTATTGGCACCATCTGGCTGGCTCCGAATGGACTGAACTAAAAGCTCAGAGCAGAACCTCCTCCCTTCTGAAACTGGTGCTATGAAGTCAGATGGAAAACTGTTCCATTGGCCATTATCCGAGCAGCTCTGCTGTACAGGACACTGGGATCAGATTCTGATCTCCGCTCCCCAGCCACCCCAGGGTCATTCTGAAGTCACCCCATCATCATGTAGATTGAGACTCTCATCATGTTAGTTCACGCAAGTTAAAATCCTATCGTCACCTCAACTTTCAACACAACCAAACCAATCCTGCGCGTCTGGACAGACCCACGTGTAGACAACGGTGCGGTTCTCAAAGTGCCTCAGGAGCGCAAGTTCCCCCATTAACTTTCAATAGGGCTGGGATTATAATGGGTTTTGGGTGTCTAATGCCCTTAGCCTAGAGGGTCTCACAG
>NW_020685419.1:0-1338 GCF_002925995.2 Terrapene triunguis
TGCACCCACCTTATAGTAGCCCCATCTAAATTGTATTTGCCTAGTTTGTCGATAAGAATATCATGCGAGACCGTATCAAATGCCTTACTAAAGTCTAGGTATACCACATCCACAGCTTCTCCCTTATCCACAAGACTCGTTATCCTATCGAAGAAAGCTATCAGATTGGTTTGACATGATTTGTTCTTTACAAATCCATGCTGGCTGTTCCCTATCACCTTACCACCTTCCAAGTGTTTGCAGATGATTTCCTTAATTACTTGCTCCATTATCTTCCCTGGCACAGAAGTTAAACTAACTGGTCTGTAGTTTCCTGGGTTGTTTTTATTTCCCTTTTTATAGATGGGCACTATATTTGCCCTTTTCCAGTCTTCTGGAATCTCTCCCGTCTCCCATGATTTTCCAAAGATAATAGCTAGAGGCTCAGATACCTCCTCTATTAGCTCCTTGAGTATTCTAGGATGCATTTCATCAGGCCCTGGTGACTTGCAGGCATCTAACTTTTCTAAGTGATTTTTAACTTGTTCTTTTTTTATTTTATCTGCTAAACCTACCCCCTTCCCATTAGCATTCACTATGTTAGGCATTCCTTCAGACTTCTCGGTGAAGACCGAAACAAAGAAGTCATTAAGCATCTCTGCCATTTCCAAGTTTCCTGTTACTGTTTCTCCCTCTTCACTAAGCAGTGGGCCTACCCTGTCTTTGGTCTTCCTCTTGCTTCTAATGTATTGATAAAAAGTCTTCTTGTTCCCCTTTATTCCCTTAGCTAGTTTGAGCTCATTTTGTGCCTTTGCCTTTCTAATCTTGCCCCTGCATTCCTGTGTTGTTTGCCTATATTCATCCTTTGTAATCTGTCCTAGTTTCCATTTTTTATATGACTCCTTTTTATTTTTTAGATCATGCAAGATCTCGTGGTTAAGCCAAGGTGGTCTTTTGCCACATTTTCTATCTTTCCTAACCAGCGGAATAGCTTGCTTTTGGGCCCTTAATAGTGTCCCTTTGAAAAACTGCCAACTCTCCTCAGTTGTTTTTCCCCTCAGTCTTGATTCCCATGGGACCTTACCTATCAGCTCTCTGAGCTTACCAAAATCTGCCTTCCTGAAATCCATTGTCTCTATTTTGCTGTTCTCCCTTCTACCCTTCCTTAGAATTGCAAACTCTATGATTTCATGATCACTTTCACCCAAGCTGCCTTCTACTTTCAAATTCTCAACGAGTTCCTCCCTATTTGTTAAAATCAAGTCTAGAACAGCTTCACCCCTAGTAGCTTTTTCAACCTTCTGAAATAAAAAGTTGTCTGCAATGCAGTCCAAGAATTTGTTGGATAGTCTGTGCCCC
>NW_020685420.1:0-1258 GCF_002925995.2 Terrapene triunguis
GCGATTGGTTTGTAAAGGAATTGAAAACTCAAAACCCAAACATTTTTGGTTTGGGGATTAAAAAAATCCAGTTTTCAGCAAAAAGTTTTCATTTGCCAAAAACTGGAAAAAAAAATGGATTTGGGTTTTTCAGTGAAAAGTCAAAATTTTCCTGAAGGGTGGAAAGATTACAATCAGCAGTAGATATCTGATTAAATTGAGAGTAAAAGTCTTAACAAGTTCATATTGTAATTCATATTTATCATCTTAATTTTTCCCTGTATGTTGATCCCCAAACATATTTAATGGAAATAGAAAACTTACTGTACTGATCTTTGTGGATTTTTTCCCAACTTATGATCCATTCAATCATCCAGCACCAGGATTCTTTGGTCAATATCTATCTATGTACCAGAATCTAGAAGCTAAAGGCATATGCATCTGACAGTCCTTTCCCCCTTTATTTTGAGCCTGCACTGCCAGAACTAGACTCAAACCTGTTGCTCTCTGCAGATGAGCTGCGTGTAGGTGGCGTTGAGCATCACTGGCATTAAAGGACTAATGCTGCGGGAAGGTGATTTATTCATGTCTGTTTCCTAAGGGCTAGCGGGACTCACTCCCTGGAGCCCTGCACAGCTTAGCAGAGCAGGCCCAGAGGCAAGTGCATAGATGCCTAGATGATAAAGCCAAAAGAGCCATTCTGTCCCTCAAGTCTGACTCTCACATAGCACGGGGCCTACAATCTCCCCCAGCATTCCCTGATTGCAGCCCAGCTTCTGTGTTATCTGTGGGCCAGGATCACAAAGATGGAGACAGGCACCTACAGGGATTTATCAATGCTCCTAAATGAGCTAGGTGGCTAAGTCCCATGGTCATTCAGTGAGAGTGAGGAGCTTAACCTACTTAGATGCTATTGTAAATCCCAATAGGCAGCTATCTCCTGCTTTAGGTACCTAAACCCCTTTGTAATCCTGGCCCTGTGTCTCTCTTTAACTTCCAAGACCTGGGCTTCTCCTTTCAGAAAATGGTGCCTGGGATTTGCAAAGGAGCCTGTGGCAGTAAGGTATTTACATCTTGACCTCCTAACTCCCTTAGATGCCCTTGAGAATCCCGGCCTGTAATGATAACTAGTACAGCCAGGCATCTAGAGAAAGAAAGTTGAGATTTTAAGAACTCCTGTGATCTAAGCCCAGCTATGCAGCTATGTTACCTCAACTCTCTGTGCCTCTCTTTACCAAAATCTGGGGGATAATAATTGAGACTGGATGAAAATTTTATA
>NW_020685421.1:0-7815 GCF_002925995.2 Terrapene triunguis
CCCCCCGCCCCGCTCGCCCAATGTGCCCTGATATTTCACTCTTGCGATCTGGTCACCCTATCCTTACTACAAAACCAACAAAATTCAAGCATGTATCATCATGTGACTAGAGGAATCACAGAGTATGATCTTCAACAGAGATTGCTCCTTGCATTTTGTGATAGCACAGTATTCCAGATTTGGAAGATATTACATATTTAGTACCTTGCCTTTACTTTCTATTGATTTTTTTTTAAGTTACTAATGGTAGCCATTATCTCTTTTGTTTTTATTTGCCTTAAAGTTCAAAATTCAGTTTGGTAAACATCATTTTCAATTCAGGACATTGAAATTATGAAAGAAAACATGTTTACCAACTTTTCCCCAGAGATGCTTTCTGTTTCATTAATATCAACTTATCTGGGAATTTGGCCTACTCTCTAGAGTGCATTGCAGTAGTTTAGCCTATTATAAACATCACAGGTGACCAGGAAGGACACAGCTCATCAACGGCCAGCCCCAGGCTGCCCACTGTGGCTGGTGGGTGCTGAGCACCCCCTATTTTTTTCCATGGATGCTTGAGCTCCGGAGCTCCCATGGAGTTGGTGCCTATTTTAAGGCTTATTTTCCCACAATCACATACCCAGCTTTTCTCAAAAGAAACATATGTTCCTGACAGGGCTTGGATTCAGTAGGTATGTGCTAATGTAGAAAAAAAGTAGGTGTCTAGCTGTTATGGTTGCTGAGATTGCCTTGAAAATGTGAACCTAGTGTAACTGATGCACTGATATCTGCCTGCATTTGCAGAATCAGAAACAATAACTCCAAGAGGTGTGAACTGTCCTATTCATCTGAATGCGGGCCAGCTGATATGCCAAATGATAACAATGTTGATATTTAAAGTATTAACTATTTCACTGCTCATCAAGGCATGGTAGAAAGGAGAGGAAGGATCATAGTATGAAGATCTGCATAATCTGATCTGCGTGAAAACTCATTTTGGCATGACAAGTTAACAGGCTAAAAACCAAAAACTTATGTAGACCTAGCTACATCCCTCAAGGCTGTGAAAAATGTCACACCCTGTGCAGCGTAGTTAGGTTGACATAACCCCTTCTGTAGACACAGGTTGGTCAATGGAAAAATTCTTCTATCAACCTAGCTACTGCCTCTTGAGGGATTGATTTACTAGAGACAGAAAAACCCCTTTCCATTGCTGTAGTAAGTGTCCACACTACAACTCTATAGTGGAGATACCACCACTTCCACCTCTCTCAGCCAAGACGATCCTGAGCCTAAGGAACCTAGCAAGAGCCCAGTGAGGCATCTGAAGCCACTAAATGGGAGCCAATATCAAGAAGCCTATTAAGGCATTCAAGCCTCCCCAAGAGGTAACTAAGCCTGAGGAGTCCCCAGAACCCATGGATGTATGCAGACCACAATAGGGGAAGCCAAACCCAGAGAATATGTGTAATCATATTTTGAACATCTACACACTATACTGTGAATGGTGTGTTGTGTGGGTGGAGTTTATTTTGTGGGTGGAGCTTGGAAGAGTACCATCTTTATTTCTTTTTTGCCCTCAATCTGTGTCAAGGTTCCTTCCCCACTCTGAACTTTAGGGTACAGATGTAGGGACCTGCATGAAAACCTCTAAGCTTCTCTACCAGCTTAGATCTGCTTTTGCTGCCACCACTCCCAATGTGCTAACTCCCTTCCCTGGGTAGCCTTGAGAGACTCTTCCACCAATTCCCTGGTGAACACTGATCCAAAACCCCTTGGATCTTAAAACAAGGAGGAATTAATCATGCCCCCCCCCTTCCCTTTCCCCCCACCAATTCCTGGTGAGTCCAGATCAATCCCCTTGGATCTTAGAACAAGGAAAAATCAATCAGGTTCTTAAAAAGAAGGCTTTTAATTAAAGAAAGAAAGGTAAAAATCATCTCTGTAAAATCAGGATGGAAAATAACTTTACAGGGTAATCAAACTTAAAGAGCCCAGAGGAACTCCCCCTAGCCTTAGGTTCAAAGTTACAGCAAACAGAGATAAACACTCTAGCAAAAGGTACATTTACAAGTTGAGAAAACAATGATAAAACTAACATGCCTTGCCTGGCTGTTACTTACAAGTTTGAAATATGAGAGACTTGTTCAGAAAGATTTGGAGAGCATGGATTGATGTCTGGTCCCTCTTAGTCCCAAGAGTGAACACCCACCAAAACAAAGAGCACAAACAAAAGCCTTCCCCCCACCAAGATTTGAAAGTATCTTGTCCCCTTATTGGTCCTTTGGGTCAGATGTCAGCCAGGTTACCTGAGCTTCTTAACCCTTTACAGGCAAAAGGACTTTGGAGTCTCTGGCCAGGAGGAATTCCACAGTATTGTACACAGGAGGGCTGTTACCTTTCCCTTTATAGTTATGACAATCTGACCCTCTGATTCTAGGATAGAATTTTTCAGGGAAGTTTGGCTCATCATATCTCTAAGATGATTTAGCCTATACACTCCAGCATTGGTTTCTTTTGTTGGCCTTGCTGAGGTTAAATGTCTTTTAGGTGTTTTTATTACTGTGGGGGAGAAGGGTGGTGGTGAGGAAGTTACAAATATATGTAACAATGTAAAAACTATTCGTTGTACTCCACTCTAAGGTGGACAGGGAAAGAGTTAACTAAGGATTAATTGACACAGTAATGTAAAAAGGAGCCCATGGAATACTGAGGGAGGGCCTTGAGTGTAAATATTTGCTCAGCAATACCTAGGGCTTGGAAAACAAAGAAGAACTGGGAAACTGATGAACTATACACTGCTTAAAAGAGATTGTGAATTAGGGACAGTTGGTCCTTCCTCTGGTTACTGGTATCTTCAGCATGCTGGTCTGTTGGTGGCTTTAGACCAGGCTAAAGAAAGCTCCACTTCAGACTGTATATTTGTCTGGGGTGGAGAAATGGTCTTCAGAGAGGGATGTGCACTTGATGTGTCAGGATGAATATTTTGCTTCTCCCTTTTTTGTTACCTGTGGCTCCACAGTCTTGCTTGTACAGAGCGGCATGTACAGAGCAGGGCTTAACATTGTTTGCAAATGTGTATAAATTAATACCAAAAGACATTGTTAAAAGAAACTTAATAAGGTTGCAAAGTCATGCACTTGAAAGTTCAGAAATGTTAGATTTAAGGTTCTTGTGAAACCCTAATTCAGCCCCCTTGTGCATACGCATTATGATACAGTCTTAATTATGTGATCACATACTCTTTTTTTCCCCACAGGATTCCTGGCTCATTCAAGGCACAAGACTGACAGTGCCCAGGGAATGAGGCAGCTGTTCAGTATCACATTTTATTCTCGTCATGTGGCCTCTGCCTTATTTACTCCACACTGGCCAAACCCTGCATCGAATACAGAAGTATTAATTTCCTCATGGGCTTTTCACTATAGTATCTGAGCTTCACAGACACTAATAAAGCTATCTTCACAACTGCCCTGTGAGAGAGATTATCATCATCCCCACTTTACAAACTGAGACAAGACTTCCTTCTAGCTATATAGTGACAGAGCAAGATTAGAACTCAGGACAGTCTGGCTCCCAACCCTTTGCTCATTTCTCCAGCACCTAGTATGCTACTGCTGAACAGCCATTCCTCCCATTGACTTCAGAGGCAGTGCTGAGGGCTCAGCCGCTCTGCTTAATAACAGGCCAAAGATGTTTCAGATTGGACAGGTGGCACACACAATTAGGGGCCACTAGACAAAATTTTACTTGAAGTAATTTGCCCAGCATCACATAGGAAGTCTGCAGTGGCGCTAGAACCTGCTTTTCCACAGGGGCATTTAACTGCCTTAACCACAAGCCCACCCATTTTGCCTGCTGCAGCTCAGCCTCCCCATTGCTCCATGGGGTCCTATTGCAGTGGGTGCTGAGATGAGACACTGGGGTGAGGTACATACATAGGGCTTTAGAATGTTCAGAGGCTTTTGGCATGCTCCCAAAATCAAGATGTACAATTCAAGCTACAGATAGAGGGCAAGAATCGTTTACAATGGAAAATGTCAGTCAACCTAAATGTCGGGGTTGCTGACAGTTCTTCTCATACTAATAACTTGAGCAGCTATTGATTTGAGGCAGGCAGGAATGTAGAGAGGTTGGCAATAAGAGGGTGGGAAATATGGAAGGTTAGGCATCATGGTGAGTTTCTTGGTGAGGTGAAGGAGAAGAAATGTGGGGGCAAACGTAGATGGAAAGAGGGGTGTAGCAGGGAGTCTCTATTTTTAAAAGGAGTGATAATGTGGTTCAGAGGAATCTCCCTAAGACTCCAGAAACAATCTGACACTTTACAAAACATGTATTCCTTTCAGAAACCCATGTGTTAGGGGAAATCAGCGGTTAAAAGATCCTCCCTGTTCCCCACTGCCTTATAATCCTCTCTCTCTCCATCTGACATGCACAGCCCTTCCAAACATAATTTTACCCCATAAAATTTGATGACATACACCCAAATATCAACATAAGGACTAAGGAGAGGATTTTATAACCTCCTAGTAGTTTATTTTTAGCTTTCCAGTTTTAGAGGGCAAAGTTAACTTTGGTTGGGTATTGCAGCATGAGTGAGTGATGAAGCGTGATATGGTAGCAGGCACTGGGTTCGTTCCCTTCCTTTTTCATTTCCAGACATTCTAGTGTTTGGGGTTGGTTAGTTTCTAATAAGGAGTGTGGGGTAGTCATAAAAAATGTGCTGGTGCTTTGCTGGACTCTACTGACAAACACTTTTTGCCTACCTTTGGTGAGGGAATTGATTGAAATTGCACTTCTCTGGCTGTAGAGGGTCTCTTCTGCTCTTCAGATGGGGTGGATCAAGCTGGAAGGAAAGGCTGCCCACTCCTGCTTCCCCTCTTCCTACACGAGGCAAGGAGGGATAAGGCCTGCATTCACAGAGAGGCAGATGTTTCATAGTGGAAGGCAGATGTCTCTACTAGGAGGAAGTAGATGGGTAGGAGGTATTTGCATGGGGGAGAGTGGGCCATCAACTGTCATGCTACCACAATTCTCTCAGGAGAGGGGAGGGAAGCAGGCCAGGCTTTTTCCAAATATCCTTTGGAGGCAGAACCTTGTGACACCCCAGTGCATTCTTTTCTGGATTTGTTCTTTCTTTGCCAAGTTTCCTGATGCTCAGGTCTCAGGTCCCCTCAGACTCTGCTTAGTTAGGAAATCGCTTTGACAAATCTTGAAAGGCAAAAGTAGGTGTGGTAGAGTAGAAATGATTGCCAGCCCATGCTGGGCTGTGGTGTGTGTTACCTGTATCTGTTAGGACTTGGGTTTTGGCTAATTACACCTTTACATGGAGAGAAGCCTCCCTCCTGCTGCAGAAGCAGCTGTTATTTTGTGTTCAGACACAGCCTGTGCTCTCTCATGTGGAGATTTTACTTTTGCTCTTTCTTTTTGTTCTCTTAATATAACAGTACATGGTTCTCTATGGGTGTATGGAAAAACATTACATAGTCCATCTCAGCTGGGAATATTTCTTATGCCATATTCAGCAAAGTTGCCTTCCCAAATCTATGAGTCAGTAGTACACTGATGTCCTGGCCCTATTCTCAGGCTGTTACAGCTGATACCTGCAAGTTTTCTGAGGAAACTCTTAGCCAGACACACATAATCAACCAAACACTTATTTGTCAGCTGCAATCTCTTCCCAACACATGTATAGCCATGTACACACATAAAGACACCATGGGCAGTGGGTGTATAAAATTCGGACAAATCTCTCATGGATTACTAAAGGGTCAACAAGAAATTATACATTTAATCCATTTTACTAGCTGAACTACTTAGACATAAATGGCTTGATGATAAACAGCAGGCTTCAGAAGTAAAATAATCCTTGGGAGGTTCTGGATGGCTCAGAGCAGAAATCTGAAAGTTCAGATGACGAGTGACATTTTTTGCCATGGATAAACTGTATTGTCTTTCAAAAGGTGAACATCAATACAGCCCTCTCTTTGAGCCTCCTGCTGAGGCACAGACTTGTTGAAAAGTCACACAAGCAGCTTCTGTGAATTAGCATCCATCCTGCCTCAGTTTAAAAAATCAAATAGTAAATTTTAAAGTTTGAAACACTTTATATTCCCCAACATCCTGCACCTGTATCACCGACATGATACAATAAAACTGACAGACAGGTAACATACAAAATGTGATGGTTGAATCTCCTAAAAGAACAAAAATAAACTCCATGCAGTATAGTAGACTTTAATGGGCTATATTAAATCTGATAATATGGAGAGGGGAAATATACTTAGAAAGTTGAGTTAACATAATTATATCTTTTATATTTAGCATTTCATTGTTTTAAGGCATAAAAATTATAATAAATAATTCAATAGACAGTGGATCTATAACAAGGGGGAGGGTAAACCAAAAAGAAAAAGAGTGAAAACCCCCTCAAACTGTAAAGAATTTATAATGAAAATAATACTATATTATGCCTTATATATTACAATATTACAGACAAATATAACAAATTCAGATTAAAAATGCTACACAGATAGAAAAAACATGATTGCTAAATCACAAATTCTGAATTTAAGTGAATTTCTCAGACAAAATTAATCTGGAGTTAATTCTTGGCAGATGTAAAATGCTGTCAAAGTGCATTGTGTCTGTGTCTAGAGCATAGTAGATATAGAGAAAGTTATTGCTACCAACTAATGAGGTTATTTCATTAGCTTAAGTGGTAGGGACCCATGCTTCGGTGATAAAGATTTTATGTACATGACCAATGGTAGGGTTGTTATGCAAATATAGAATTAAACTGTTTGCAGAATGCCTTATAGGAATTTTGCAATTTTTAAACAAAACCCCAAACTTGGAAACCTTAGAAATCTAAAGTGAAGGTTCCATTTAAAAAAACAGTGAAAATATAATCTTACACAGCTAAGGTCACCCAAGCAGTTTACACACTGCTCCTATTCCACCTCCTTCCCTTGGTACCTATTGATAGTCTGTAAGATGTCCTTTTTTATTTTAAAAAATTGCTTTTTTCTCCAAAAAATTGTTTTATCTATTATCATTACAAGTATCCCTTAAGAGTACCATAACTGATATTAGAGAAAATGAAATATTTACCACTATATTTTCTGTGTTTACTTTATGCATTTGACAGTGTTTTGTGTTTAGATTGTTTCCTTTGTAGAGTCAGTTTCTCCTGTTGTGTATTGTGGGTTTTTTCACACAGCAACTAAGGGCAGAAAAACATCTTAAAAATAGGAAAATGTGGTTGTAAAACCACAAAGAGTGGCAGAGGGAATGCAGCGCAGATATATTACCTGAAACTTTAAGCCTTTGGGTGCTATCATAACATAAATAATTAATAATACTTTTAACTGGCTAGCTTTCATATTGATGGTTTAACCACACATCTTTATGCAGCCTCATTATCCATTTCCTTTTCCTTGCATTCTTGTTCAGAATTGTAATCTTTGTCTTGTAATTATACAGTAGAATCTTGTGGCACTTTCCAACCTTGTACCACTCTTATGGATGATAATACTTCCCATCTACCCCCTCCAGGCACCTTACTCACTACGGGCTGGTCTACACTACAAAGTTAGATTGATACAAGGCAGCTTACGTCAACCTAGTTGTGCATGTGTCTACACTTAACACCACCTCCCCGAGCGGCGTAGAGCCATGGTGGATGTAGTTAGCTTAACGCAGCGCGAGTGTAGACACTGCATTACTTATGTTGACCCTAACTGTCTTCCAGCAGCTGTACCACAATTCCCAACACTGACTGCTCTGATTACACTGGTCTACAATTTTTGAGAAGTCGTCTGCTTCAGAGAT
>NW_020685422.1:0-1227 GCF_002925995.2 Terrapene triunguis
TTCTCTATTCCGTATTGCCACAAATCATGAATCCAATTGTCTACAGCATGAGGAACAAGGAGATGAAAGCTGCCCTGAGAAGACTGACTGGGTGTAGGTAATTCACCAAGAATTATTTTTTTATGTCTTTAGCTAATTAAAGTTTGCTCACATAGTATCTGTTCATTAATGTCAGTTATTTCCAAGACCACACAGCTTGAACACAAACAGGTCTGATTCTGATCTCAGTTGTACCAATGCAAATCCAGATTAACTCCATTGATGTCACTACCGCTGCAGTGATTTACACCAGGAGAAAATCTGGTCTAGTTGTGGAATTATATGGGTGTAAATTGTGTGCACAAGAGGAATCAGACTTTCATTCTGTGCCAAAGCAATATCCGTTACTCTGCTTGGCCACATGCACCCATTCCATGGGCACTGAAAACAATGATGGGAGTTGTCTTGCTTGTGTGCATAAATCAGGAGTGGCTTTGTTGGAACCAAAGGAGTCAGACTGGTGTAAGACTGGGGTAGGTGAGAAGAGATTTCGGGTAGATCTGCAACACATCAGTGTAGTTCCATTGACTCTGGTGGCGCTCAAGCAATTTTCAGCATCTGTGCATCTGACTTACTGCCTCCAATGGAGCTGTATATCCATTGCCACAAGCTGGGGACTGGGCCCATTGTCTTATAAACCACCATTTGTGGCCGAACCACTAGAGGGGGACAAGGAGCCAGACTGTGTTAGCCTGGCTCAGGTGTACATTTGGGCATGTAAGAGATGGAGAGACTGGCTAGAAATTACAGGAGGTTTCTAACCGCCAGCGGGGCGATGTTCTGGAGCAGCCTCCCAATAGGAGTTGTGGGAGGCAAACGACTGAATTAGTTTGAAGAGCAAGATGGACACATAGCTGAGTGAGATTGTATGATGGGGCTGCTTGTGATGGTGGGGGGCCGGGCTCAATAGCCCTGGGGCTCATTTGCTGCATATGTCTCATGGTCCTAAAAGCTCATGCTTCAGGGTTTCCTCCCCCACCCCCGACCCCAGTGTATTCTGGGAGGGTTTTTTTTTAATCTCTGAAACATCGGGGTGGCCCTAGCTGCAGATTGGCCATTGGGTGGGATGTGCCAGGGCTCTGACATGGCACTGAGCCATTCTCTCTCACTCGGGAGTGTGGCTGGCTTGGTCTTGCCCTCATGCTCTAACTGATTGCCATGTGGGGGTCAGGAGGGAATTTTCCCCCC
>NW_020685422.1:1237-1761 GCF_002925995.2 Terrapene triunguis
CGCTCCCTGCTCCCCTCCTTGGGCAGGCTTGGCTGAGAGGTGATGGACTAAATGGGATGACGGACTGAAAGCCCCCCTACCCCAGCTCTAGAGAGGGCCAGGCAGAGGAAGGAGGAGAGTGGGGTGGGAAGGAAGAGGTGGCCAGGGCTGGCCAAAGGAGAGAAGCAGGAGAGAATGTCTGGTGTTTGGAGGTGGGACTGAAGGAAGCGGGGGGGGGGATTCCCTGGGGCTGGAGTCATATCAGAGGAGTGGGGCTGAGCAGAGAAGGGGACTGGTGAGCAGAGGGGTTCAGCAGGGATCTCTGAGGAAGCTGAGTCAGGAACTCTGGGTGGGGAATTGGCTCTGGGCCATGGGAGGGGGAATCTCAGAGAACGGGGCCCGGGAGCATTTGTGAGGTGGAGGGTTGTAAGAGGGGAGGGGGGTGTTTGGGGGTCTGGGCTGGGTAAGGCAGAGGGAAGGAGACACCTGGGGACTAGTGTAAGAGCATTCAGGGGGTGGAGGATGTGGCAGAGGCTGGAGTCAAA
>NW_020685423.1:0-1306 GCF_002925995.2 Terrapene triunguis
GGAAAGGAATGCTGAATGCTCTGAGGTCAGACTCAGGAAGGTCGAAGCTGTGTAAGCTTCTTGTCCTGGAGACAGTATGCTCAGAGAGAGGAGGCATGCTCCCCCAGAGTCCTGACTGGCTTCGTGTGAAGTAGTTCCAGAGCATTGCCCTGGTTACTCTGTGACAACTGGTGGCAACGGTGGGATCAACTGCACCTCGTGGACAGAGCATCCTCACTAAGTGACTGGGGATCAGTAAAGCGAAGGGGGATTAGCAGGCGTGCTGAAGGGTATGTCTACACTACAAAATTAGGTCGGATTTATAGAAGCCGGTTTTACAGAAACCGGTTGTATGCAGCCGATTGTGTGTGTCCCCACATAAAATGCTCTAAGTGCATGAAGTCGGCGGACCGCGTCCACAGTACCGAGGCTAGCGTCGACTTCCGGCGCATTGCACTATGGGTACCTATCCCACAGTTCCCGGAGTCTCCGGCGCCCATTGGAATTATGGGTTGAGATCGCAATGCCCGAATGATGCAAAGCAGTGCCGCGGGGGGTTCTGGGTACATGTCGTCAGGCCCCTCCCCCGCCGTCACAGCAACGGCAGACAATAGATTCGCGCCTTTTTACCTGGGTTACCTGTGCAGACAACATACCACGCCAAGCATTGAGCCCGCTCAGCTCAGCTTACCGTCACCATATCTCTTCCGGGTGCCGGCAAACGTGGGACTGCATTGCTAAACAGCAGCAGCAGCTTACTGCCTTTTGGCGGTAGACGGTGCAGCATGACTGGTAGCCTTCATCGGCGATCGGGATGCTGGTAGCTGTGGGGCTGGCAGCCGTAGGGCTGCATTGCACCAGCCCCTTGCCTTTTGGTAGAAGATGGTTTATTACGACTGGTATCCGTCATCGTCGTACTGCAGTGGCTGTCGATCATGGGCACCCGGGCAGACAATGATGGTTATCAGTCGTAGTATGCTATTTTCTGCCAAGTGCCCAGTATTGTCTGCTAAGCACCCAGAAGAGGCCGATGGCGATCTGGGTGCTGGCAGACATGGGGCTGGCAGACGTGGGGCTAGATTGCTACACAGCAGCAACCCCTTGCCTTTTGGGCAGTAGATAGTATATTACGACTGGTATCCATCGTTGTCATACTGCAGTGGGTATCAGATGGTGCAATAGACCTGAAGGCTAACTGCCAAGCGCCCAGTATTTGCTGCCAAGCACCCAGAAAATGCCAAGGGCTATCAGTCATGCTGCACCGTCGTCTTAAGATGTAAAAAATAGATTTATTCTGTATTCATTTGCTTCCCCCCTCCCTCCCTCC
>NW_020685424.1:0-579 GCF_002925995.2 Terrapene triunguis
GGGTGGGGGATGGGGAGGGTCAGGGGATGGATGGGGCTGGGGGCTGGTGGGAGGGGGCTGGGGAATGGGAAGGGAAGGGGGAGGGGGCTGGGCGAGGGGCAGGGCATGGCTGGGGGGCAGGCGCTGGCCCCCCTGAGCCGTGCCCCCCCCCGCAGGTGGTGGCGGGGGAGAGGGACCAGGCCGAGGGGTCTCTCCAGGCCGCGGCGGTTCGGTCCCCCAGCGGGAACTACCTGGTGCTGGAGACCCAGCGCTCGGGCGCCGTGCGGCTCGGCCAGTCTCTCTCCGTGGGGCTCAAGGACCTCGGCTCCGGCGACTTCTCCCACTTCTACTACATGGTGAGTGAGCGCGGCCGGCGGGGGAGCACCCCCCGGTGCCCCCTAGGAGAGCGCCCCCTAGTGCCCCCTACTGCCCCCCAGTGCCTCCCAGCTGGGAGAGCACCCCCTAGTGCCCCCCAGTGCCCCATACTGCCCCCCAGTGCCCTCCGCTGCCCCCCAGTGCCCCCTACTGCCCCCTGCCCGGGCAGAGCCCCCTACTGCCCCCCGCCCCGCCCCCTGCAGCACAGCCCCTAGCGCCGCCCTG
>NW_020685424.1:589-1266 GCF_002925995.2 Terrapene triunguis
CAGCCCCTAGCGCCGCCCTGGACCAGCTGTGGGTCTCCCCGGCAGGTGCTGCACCGGGGCTCCATCGTGGCGGCGCGCGCCGTGGCCCGGACGTCCTACACCATCATCTCCGTCCCCGTCACCCCCGCACTGGTCCCAGCCTTCCGGCTTGTGGCCTTTTACCGCCGCGGGGACGAGGTGGTGGCCAACTCGCTGTGGGTGGATGTGGTGGATCGCTGCCAGGGGAAGGTAAAGCTGGGGGGAGGGGATTGGGGCGGGGTGAGGCGGGTGGTGTGGGGCAGTGTGTGGGGTGCGGGGGTTGATGCAGGGTATGTTGTGGGGCGGGGTTTGGTGCAGGAGTTCTGTGGGGTGCAATGGGGTTTGTGGGGTGGGTGAGGTGGAGTACGGGGCCGGGTGGGGTGTGTGGGGTGGGGTGTGTGGGGCAGGGGGTGGGGGTTGGGGCAGGAGGGCTGGGGGGTGGAGTGGGGCTGGGGGGGGGGGGGGGGGGGGGCAGGGGGCCGGGGGGGGTGTGGGGGGCAGGGTGTGGGGCCCCCCTGACCCGTGTCACCCCAGCTGGAGCTGCGGCTGGAGTCGGACAGCTGGGAGCTCCGCCCCCACGCCACGCTCAAGTTCACGGTGGCCACCGACTCCCGCGCCTCCGTCTCCCTGGTGGCCGTCGACTCGGCCGTCTACATTGT
>NW_020685425.1:0-3672 GCF_002925995.2 Terrapene triunguis
ATGTATTTATAGAGAGTGATCATATCCCCTCTCAGCTGGCATTTTGCGAAGTTAATTAGCCAAACTCTTTTAGGCTACATCCACTCAGCAAGCTAGGGCTGTGATTCACCAGCTTGCATACATGTACTCATGTGCTAGCTTCATGAGCATAAATAGCAGTGTACCTGCACTAGCCATGCTGAATTCAAACCCACCTGAACCCTGGGGCTATGTATTCAGCACAGTTTCCCCTTCTGCTATGGCTATACTAAGTTTTACACTTGTGCTAGCCATCCTCGAGCTATTGCAAGTAGTGTATGTGATCTGGGAATCACTCCCCTGTCTCGTAGTGTAGATGTAGCCTTACTCTTCTTTCCTAAACTAGCTCTCCATTGTTGCAATAGGATGACCATTATTCCTAAAATTGTTGGTTTTGGGTTGTAACTTGTTTCATATTTACACTGCATTTTATCAAGCCTCATCTTGGACCAGATTCTCAGATTGAGGAAACGGACGCCATCCATTAACTGTAAGGGAACTGTGGCAATTTACAGTGGTGTGACAACGCTCCTCACTAGTGCTGTGATTGTCAGAGGTGAGGAGATAGAAGGACTCTAGCCTGACCACTGCCCTTGCCCTTCCTTCCACAGGCAGGCAGTCCATGATGTACTGAGAAAGAAAATGTCCAACTGCACCACCGTGACCGATTTCCTTCTCCTGGGATTCTCTGAGGTTCGGGAACTGCAGATTTTACACTCTGTGGTGTTTCTAGGGATTTATCTGGCAGCCCTGGTGGGAAATCTCCTTGTTATCATCCTTGTAGTGGTCGACCACCACCTTCACACCCCCATGTACTTCTTCCTGATGAATTTGTCCATACTAGACCTCTGATCCATCTCCGTCACTGTCCCCAATCCATGGCCAACTCCCTATTGAACACCAGGTCGATTTCTTATGCTGGATGTGTTGCCCAAGGTTTTTTTGTTCATTTTCTTCGCTGCGGTTGACTTTGCTTTTCTCACCATCATGGCGTATGACCGATACGTCGACATTTGCCAACCACTGCACTATGAGACTATAATGAACAGGGGAGCTTGTGTCCAAATGGCAGCCAGTGCCTGGATCAGTGGAATTCCCGTTTCTACTATGCAGACCGGGAACATATTTGCATTACCTTTTTGTGGTGGTAACAAGGTGGATCAGTTCTTCTGTGAAATCCCCCAGCTGCTCAAGATCACCTGCAATGACTCATACCTCAGTAAAGTTGTTATTACTTCTTTTTTCTTCTTCTTAGGCTTAAGCTGCTTTGCTTTTATAATTGTGTCATATGTTCAGATCTTCAAAGCAGTGCTGAGAATCCCCTCTGAGCAGGGCCGGCATAAAGCCTTCTCCACTTGCCTCCCTCACCTCACTGTGGTCTCCTTGTTAGGTTTGTGATGGGGCAAGGCCAGATGGCTACATAAAGTAGTGAGGAACAGGTATGTTAGCCCCAGGCTAAACAAATCCCTGGTACCATGGTAACCAAATGGCAGTTGCTCCAGGCTAATCAAGACACCTGGGGCCAATTAAGATGCTTCTAGAAGGCAGGAGAGACAGCTAGATTGATTGGGACACCTGAAGTCAATCAAGGACTGGCTGGAACTATTTAAAAGCCTCCCAGTTAGTTAGTGTGGTGTGGGTGTCAGGAGGTATAGGAGGGAGCTGTGCTGTTGGAGGAACGAAGTAGTACTAATCCATATCAGGTGCAAGGAAGGAGGCCCTAAGGTAATTGTGAAGAAGATATTGAGTGGGGGCTGCTGTGGGGAAGTAGCCCAGGGAATTGTACATGCCCTATTTCCAAAAAGTCAGCTTTCATAGCTGCTAAGTTTAGGGTCCCTGGGCTGGAGCCTGGAGTAGAGGGTGGGCCCAGGCTCCCCCCTCCTCTCCCTGATTAATCACTGATACTGGGAGACAACAGAGACTGTGTGAGGGAGGGTTGTTTCTCCTCACCTCCCTTGCTGGCTTATGATGAAAATTGCTCAGTAGACTGTGACCCTTGCCTCTAGAGAGAGAAGGGCTATGTGGAGGGTCACAGTGAGCCTCTGAGGCTAGCAAAAATCCGTCAGGAAATGCTGGACCCACAGAGTCAAGGACAGAACACAGTTTGCACTGCCACCTTTGCCTACCTGAAACCCATCTCCAGCTCAACATCAGGTCTTGATTTAACGGTGGCTGTTCTTTATTCCGTGGTGCCTCCAGTGATGAATCCAGCCATCTACAGCATGAGGAACAAGGAGATCAAAGGTGCCCTAAGGAAACAGACTGAGGGGAAGTTATTCAAAAAGAATAAAATTTCCAGATTTCTCCTATGACCATGTTTTCATTCTGTGCTTCTTTACAGATATAATCAACTGATGACATTATTGTCTCTATGGGAATGTGATGTGCAGGCTTTTATGCAAAAATGTTGTGTTCACAGTAGTAATAATCCAGACTAAGTTCACTGAAGTCAGTGGAGTTACTCTACTGTGAATTAGAGAAGAAACTATCTATCTATCTATCAGCCTGAAACAATCGCTCAGAGAGATTTGAACTGCTCCACTCATATCAGGTGCCTGCAGGCTGTTCTGTGTGTTATGGTTTCATGTCCCCCTTTGCCTCTGCTTCCACCTCTTTCAGTTTCACAACCTGAGGGGTGGCGCTTCCCCAGACCTTGGCACACATCGGGAGGGGTGATTAGGGAGACAGGTTCAGTCCCCCCTCCCGCCAAAAGCCAAGGAGAAAGCCCCCAAGATCACAAAAGGGGGAGAAGGAGGGGTATCGGACACCCATAGATACATCGAGAGCCCCCTGATATTGGCCCCACAGAAGGGAGGGGAATGTGGGGCTGTCAGGCATCCTGCCCCTTGTTCTAGTTCTGGATCCATCAGAGAAGGAGATAGACACAGAGAGCACTGATGGAAACACAACTGGGTGCTGTGCTCACTTTATTGTTCCCGCTGCAAAACTGAAACTAACAGGAGGCTTTGAACTTGGGAGGGGAGAGAGCATAGAGCCCTCTGAACATTGAAAGAGACAGGACATCACACCTCTCTGTTCTCCCAGCCCCCTGTCACTCACCCTCATGTCCTCTCTTTCCAGTGTCCCACCCCTCCTCATCTCCTGACCCCCAACTCATCTCCTACCCACCCACCCTATTCATCCCCTTCCCCATAACCCCCATCCCCTCGCTGCCTCCCAAACCCCACTCCCACAATTCCCACCTACTCTTCCACCCTCATCATCCTCCCGTCCCAGCTGGTAAGTGTATTTCAAAAATTGTTTCATCACCTTCTAAATATCCTGCAGTGCCCAGGTGACATTTCCCCACAGTTTGAAACCCTCAGACAGAGCCAGGTGCCTCCTTATTCTTCGGTTCAGATATCGGCTCAGGGTTAGATCTGAACTCAAAGTGCTCAGATGGCATGCGAGTTTGTCAGCCACTACTGGACATTCCCCCTTCAAGGACTCACAGCCTGTGAGCCAGAGGTAGCTTTCAACCAACTCATCCTCCCTCCATGCACGTGCTCAGCGTAATCCATTTGGTGCGACTCCAAGCAGTTCGAAGGCTGACAGGCCTAACTGAGAGCTAGACCCTTTGGCTAATAATGCTGTCACTATTTCCTCCAAAGAGCTGGTGAGTGGCCCTTGAGCACTGGAAACGCTCCCTGATGT
>NW_020685426.1:0-1896 GCF_002925995.2 Terrapene triunguis
CCCCCCCCAATCCCCACCCCCACCTTGAGCACCAAACGGGAGCACCTGCACCCGTGGTCTGGGGTCCCGGCTGCCGGCCCCCCACAGGCCCTGCTCAGCCCGCTGCCGAACTAGGTGAACAGAACCCCAGGCCAAGAACGGGCTGAGTGGTCTGGCGGCGTAAGATCAGCATTTTAATTTAATTTTAAATGAAGCTTCTTAAACATTTTGAAAACCTTGTTTACTTTACATACAACAATAGTTTAGTTATATAATATAGACTTATAGAGAGAGACCTTCTAAAAACCGTTAAAATGTATTACCGGCACGCGAAACCTTAAGTTAAAGTGAATAAGTGAAGACTCGGCACACCACTTCTGAAAGGTTGCCGACCCCTGGTTTAAACCAAACTAAATGTGTCTCCACACAGACGTGCTGCAGTTTAATTAATCAATTTAAAACCACACTTTTAGTTAAACCTCTGCAGTTTGCATGAAGATAAGGTTTTACTCTCAGGAAGCTTTTCCTGATATTCAGCCTAATTTTTCCTTTTCTGAATGTCTCTTAATACTGCAGAAATACAGTGGTGGAATAGGGCCCAGGATTTTTCTCCCCCCCGGAGCTTTATTATTATTATTATCCCAAGACAGCAGGTAATATTACTGAGATGCTGGTTCAATAAACATGGATAAGAAAGGGAGTTCGTTCCATTTGCAGGGAGAGAAGCGACACTCTAATGACGCTTCACTCCAGTGGTTTTCAATGTATCAGACAGCCTCTTCTTGGCAGCTCATATCCTGTGGTCTCTTCAGCAATGTGTGCGAACAAAATGTCATTTGTGAAGGGGCATGTTAATAAATCCATTCTGTAGCGTCTATACTCTGTATTCAAAGGGTTTATGGAAAGGGTTATCATAGAGAAAATCTGTTTCTGAATTCCCCAAAACCTCCTGACCTGTTCCATCTTGAGTTTCTTTGTGTTCCAACACATCATACCTCCCAAAGCTTTAATAACATCCAGAAACAAATTCAAGCAGATGACCCACTACCAGTCTTCATCCAGACTCTAAGGACCAAACCTGTAGAATCTCTCCAACTCCAGGCTTCTATGCATGGGTCTGCGGTGTGGCCACCCCTTGCAATATTTCATGCTTTTCTCAGTTCCTATGGTAATGTGATTTTCATGAGGAGCTCAGATTTCATTTTAAAGTCAGTTTCTAGTCCTTATCGTTACATAGAAGAGCTTCAAAATGTGCACCGAGTGTATCTCAAGGGCTCAAAAATCAGATGACAAATAAAAAGACACAACATTTATTACATTTTAAAATCTCAAGAGTTTTAAGCCAGCCTCATGATTTTTGGGGACCTGACTCATGATTTTGGAGCCATGGGAGTTGGCAATACTGGTTGTGATCTCTAGCCCAACTTGTTTTGCCTAATATTAAACCCACTCCAGGGTTTTGGGTTTCATCTCTTCTTAGGAGATGTTTTGTGATCAGGACCTAAAAAGGGGGGCAGAGGAAAAAATCCACCTAAAAAACGATAAAGTGGAAGATAGACTGGAGGGCAGGAGGAATGAAAATAAAAGACAAACAGTTGAGACGGGGAAAGAGAAAAATGTGACTGGAAACAGTAAATACAGTATATTGGAAAATAGGAAAGTAGGATAATAGGAGTTGCCAAACTGTACCAGACCATCTAGTCAAGAGTCCTGTCTCTGGGCACAGTACCAGATACTAGGGTTACCATACGTCCGTTTTTTCCCGGACATGTCCGGCTTTTTGGTAATCAAACCCCCATCCGGGGGGAATTGCCAAAAAGCCGAACATGTCCGGGAAAATACCAGCCGGGCACTTCCCCTCCCGGGCTCCGGCTGCTGTGCTCCTCCCCTGACTCTTCGGCTCTTAAACAGAGCCGA
>NW_020685427.1:0-3427 GCF_002925995.2 Terrapene triunguis
GGCCTGGTCTACACTAGGCTTTTATGTCGAATTTAGCGCCGTTATATCGAATTAACCCTGCACCCGTCCACACCAGGAAGCCATTTAGTTCGACATAGAGCTCTCTTTAAATCGATTTCTGTAATCCTCCCCAACGAGAGGAGTAGCGCTAAATTCGAAATGGCCATATCGAATTAGGCTAGGTGTGGATGGAAATCGACGCTAATAGCTCCGGGAGCTATCCCACAGTGCACCACTCTGTTGACGCTCTGGACAGCAGTCCGAGCTCGGATGCTCTGACCAGCCACACCCCGGGAAAATTTGAATTCCTTTTCCTGTCTGGGCAGTTTGAAGCGCAGTTTCTGTTTGGACACCGTGGCGAGCTCAGCAGCAGTGGCAGCAGTGGCAACGATGCAGAGCTCTCCAGCAGAGATGGCCGTGCAATCCAATAGAAAGAGGGCCCCAGCATGGACGGATCGGGAAGTCTTGGATCTCATCGCTGTGTGGGGAGATGAGTCCGTGCTTTCCGAGCTGCGCTCCAAAAGACGGAATGCAAAGACCTATGAGAAGATCTCTAAAGCCATGGCAGAGAGAGGCTACAGCCGGGATGCAACGCAGTGCCGCGTGAAAATCAAGGAGCTGAGACAAGGCTACCAGAAGACCAAAGAGGCAAACGGACGCTCCGGATCCCAGCCCCACACATCCCGTTTCTACGAGGCACTGCATTCCATCCTAGGTGCGGCCGCCACCACTACCCCACCCCTGACCGTGGACTCTGAGGATGGGATATTGTCCGCGGCCGGTTCCTCAGCGGACGGGGAAGAGGAGGAAGGAGATGAGGAGGACGAGGCAGTCGACTGCGCTGGCACCGCTGATTTGCCCGACAGCCAGGAGCTCTTCATCACCCTGACAGAGATCCCCTACCAACCGTCCCCCGCCGTTACCCCAGACACAGATTCAGGGGAAGGATCAAGCAGTAAGTGTTTTAAATATCTAAACATTTATTTACAACATAACTGGCATATTTAAAATATTAACAGTAGCTAAAGTGCTTTAAAACATGTAAACATTTATTTGCAACAAAACAGGAAGATTGAAAATATTAACAGTGGGTAAAGTGCTTCAAAACATGTAAACAGGAAAGTCAAACAAAAGGGGAATCAGTGCAAAGTGTATCATGATTAGTCTGTCTTTGGGCGCCTCAATATATAGTCCGAACCATTTTCAAAAAATTGCACAATGTCCGCTTCATGATTATAGTGCCCAAAACCCTGCAGTCATTTGTCCCTCCAGGGGCACCTAAGCCAAGAACTGGTCAATGTAACCGGGGATAGAGGCGACATCCTCCGGGGAGAACTCCTCATACACCTCCTGCAGGTGTTTTTCCAGCCTCATCAGCAGGTTCCTGGGCAGGGAGAGCTTATTAGGCCCCCCGTGGTAGGACACGTTTCCCTGCCACAACGCCAGCAGGTACTCCGGGATCATGGCCTTGCAGAGCAGTGCAGCAAATGGCCCCGGTTTCTGCAGGCTGTCCCGGAGCATCTTCTCCTTCTGGCTCTCGGAGACCTTCAGGAGGGTGATGTCTGGCATGACTCCCTGCTGTGAATTAGGTAGGGGAAAGTTAGTATTGGGACTGCTTGCCCGTCCCTTTATAGAACTGCAACCGCCGGTTTACAGCCACGCGGTTTACAGCCGCGAGGGGGTGGGACAGGGCCAGAGTTCATGCTTGCAGGATTGCTGCCAGCAGAGACTCGCATTGCTTTCTATGCGAAAGGAGGCCAGTGCCACTCTTAAAGTTTTAAGCGGCCACAAGTCTACGGCTTACCATGTTTGCCAGCTAGACAAAGTCCGGTGTCCAGCCCTGCTCCTCAGCTCGCCACAGCAAGACCGCAGGCACTGTAGGCGAGGGCCGAAAATTCGACCTTGTCCTCAGTGCGCGTGTGATAGGTGCTCTGCATGGTCTTGTTCACAGAGAAAGACTATGTTCTCTGTTCACAGATACATTGCTCTGTCTCAGGAATTCACTCCCTTTTTCCAATTCCCACAGCCACATCTGCCCAGAGGCTAGCGCACATTAGGAGGAGGAAGAAGAGGACACGGGAAGACATGTTTGCTGAACTAATGGGATGCTCCCGAGCACAGGCAGCCCAGCAGACACAGTGGAGGGAGAACTTGTCCCAAATGCACCGGGCAAACATTGAACGGGAGGAGAGGTGGCGACAGGAGGACAGGCAGGCTACTCAAACGCTGCTTGGACTAATGAGGGAGCAAACGGACACGCTCCGCCGCCTTGTGGATGTTCTGCAGGACCGGAGGCAGGAGGAGAGAGCCCCGCTGCAGTCTCTCTGTAACTGCCCTGCCCCGCCACCAAGTCCCATACCCCCCTCACCCAAAGTCCAAACACGGAGGGGTGGAAGGGGCCGTGAAAAATTTCACTCCACCCCTGCGGACTGCTCTACCACTAGAGGGCTCTCATTCCCCAAAATTTGAAAAGTCCTTTCCTACCCGCCTCACACAAGACCCCGTCCAAGTTTCACCCACCCGTTCCATGTGCGGTTGTTAATAAAGAATACGTTTCTGTTCATTTCTGTTTCCATCCTCTTCTTTTGGAGGGGAGTCTGTCTGAAGGGGGGGAAGGGGCTTGGTCATTGGACAGGACAGTCACCTTTAGCAGGGGGCAGGTGCAGCAGCAGGGCACATATACAGTGCAGTGACTAGTTATCCTGGTCAGTCTGGGAGGTGGTTTTCATGTTTTGTGTGGTGGGGGCGGTGGTGTTGCTCTGTGACTTGGTGGCGGGGGAGGGCAGTTACAGATCTTATGCAGCGGTCCTTACCCTGCATCACAGAGCCGCGCAGCAGGGGATCTGTAACCCTCCTCCCCCTGCAAGACAGTCACATAGCCGACACATACACGCAGTCCCGGCCAGGAGGGCTGGCAGGCTCCGTTGAAACAACCAGTCCACCACCGCGGAGCCTGTCATTCCTGGAGTTTAGAAGCATCATTTGCATCACAACCCTAAACCCGCCCCCCGCCACAGTCTGCGTCCCAGGTTTAAAACATTCCCGCGAAAACAGTAATAAAGACAACGGTGTCCATTAACAAAACAGAACAGATTTTATTTTTTGGGAAGGGGGTGAAGGGGGTATGTAATTGGAGAGGATAGTCGACGGCAACTGGGTAAAGAAACGGGGGCAAGTTCTGCCTCTGTGTCCACAAACTTAAAAGTCACTGGGTACCCTGCTCAGCCTTGAAACTAGCTTTCAAAGCCTCCCGGATGCACAGCGCGTCCCGCTGGGCTCTTCTAATCGCCCGGCTGTCTGGCTGGGCGTAATCAGCAGCCAGGCTATTTGCCTCAACCTCCCACCCCGCCATAAAGGTCTCCCCCTTGCTCTCACACAGATTGTGGAGCACACAGCAAGCTGCAATAACGATGGGGATATTGGTTTC
>NW_020685428.1:0-1602 GCF_002925995.2 Terrapene triunguis
AGGGGGGCCTGGGTTCCCGTGGGGCTGATCTCTTTCCCCCCCCCCCCAGCTGGGGCACAAGGCCTGCGGGAAGGTGGCCCTCTGGGATTGCAGAGCAGGGCCAGGAGGGGACAGCACAGCAGGCAGCCGGCGTGGGGGGCTGTGGGGGGCCCTTCCCTGGCAGTCAGTGCTGGGATCAGTGGGGTGCTGGGGGTGCTGCGCTGCAGGGAGCAGGACGCCTGGGTTCTGGCCACTCCTCCCCTGCACCCTGGCCTCGCCCATCCCCCGGGGGACGCCTGCTCCTTGGCACGGGCCCCGGGCCCCCCCAAAATGACCCCCGCCGGCACGGGAAGGCAGGAGACGGGTTTATTGAGCAGGATGGTGCCAGGAGCAGCGACGCTGACCTGGGAAACCTGGTGTCCTGGATGCAGCAGTAGGAGGTGCTAGCAGGTGGGGCCCCGTGGCTCATGGGGGGCCAGGAGCGTGCACTGGGGGGGGATGGGAATTTGGTGCCCCTCCCCCATGTGTCTGGGGAATGGGGGACCCCCCAAATCCAGCCCTGGCCTGCGGCGGGGTTGGCTGTTGAGTGCAGGGTGGGAGGCCAGCGTGGTGGGGTTAAGAAGGAACCCAGGTGTCTGGGCAGTGCGGGGTCCCCCCGCTCACGGGGCGCTCTCCCCCCAGGCCAGGGCGTGGATCCGGTCGGCGGCTGCCTCCATGCGGTGCCGGTACTCCAGGTGTCGGTGATTCCCCTCGGGGACCCCGGCCAGCCCGTGCGCCAGCCCCCAGCAGCACCCCGCAATGACGCCCGTCGAGTCGCTGTCTCCTGCGGGGAGATCGGCACAGGTGAGACGCGGCCCCTCTGGGGTGGGGCACCCGGGGACCCCTCTGGGGCGGGGGCTGGACACATGGGGATCCTGCAATGGGGTGTTTGCCCCACACGAGCCCTGAGTGGGTCAATGTGGGTCAGACCAGGCCAATTAACCTGCCCCACTGCAACTGTGGAGGTTGGGGGGCTGAGCAGGGCCTGTGGCAGCTGGAGCCCAGCAGGGGCGCAGTCCCTGGAGGGGGCAGGGAGGTTGGCCAGGCAGGAGGATGAGTTTGGGGGGCGACCTGGGCCCTGCCCCAGCTGGGAGAGTCTGGCCGGGGTCAACTGGGGTGAGGTAGTCTCTGGGGCCGTAAGCTGTGTGTACTGGCATCGGGATGCGGCTGGCTCTGGGGTGAGACACCGGGGACTGTGTATACTGGCATCGGGACCAGAATGCGGCTGGCTCTGGGGTGGGAAGCCGGTGGCTGTATATATTGGGGCCAAGATGCAGCTGGCTCTGGGACGGGATGCCGGGCACTGTGTGTACCAGCATCAGGGCAAGGATGCATCTGGCTCTGGGGCAGGGAGCTGGGGGCTGTGTATATTGGAGTGCGGATGCGGCTGGCTCTGCGGCAGGGCTCTAGGAGCTGTGTATACCGGCATCGGTGCCAGGATGCGGCGGGCGGAGGGGGCTGGTTATACAGGGCTCAGAGTTGGGAGGCGGGCCCTGGGGTGCGGCTGGCTCTGGGGAGCAGCGGGACCAGGGGTGCGGCTGGCTCTGAGGCGCGGTGGGGCCGGGGATGCGGCTGGCTCTGGGG
>NW_020685428.1:1612-1889 GCF_002925995.2 Terrapene triunguis
TGGCTCTGGGGCGCGGTGGGGCCGGGGATGCGGCTGGCTCTGGGGCGGCCGGACTCACCCCCGTGGAACATGGCCCGGCTGCAGAGCTCGTCCCAGCAGTCGCCAGCGCCCAGCAGCGCGTCGTAGGCGATCATGGGGGCGTCGTGCCCGCTGCGCCCTGCCCAGCCCTCCAGGCTGAAGGTCTGGTAGACCCCGTCCCGCTCCGCCGGGCCGTAGGGGGAGGGGAACCGGGGGGGGCCATGTCCTTCGGCCAGGCCCCGCTCAGCCAGGTACCTGC
>NW_020685429.1:0-746 GCF_002925995.2 Terrapene triunguis
AGATCTCTTGACTGGCCAAACATTCCAGTGGTTCTGCTTGAAAAGGAATGCTTCTGCAAACTGCAATCATACCAGACAGCTCCACTGGGGAGAAGCTCCTTCCATTCATTTTTAAATGTAAGGAGGATTTGTTTAATTGAAAATTGTCTCTGATAACTTATGAATACATAGGCACTATGTAATTCAAGTAATTAATCAAATTAATTAACATAATTAATTGAGTAATTCAAATAATTAAAGTACTAGGAGACCATGTTCAGTTCTGAACTGAACTGCTTATCTTGGCCTTCTAGTACTTTAATTGAAACTAAAATGCCTTCTGTGTTGGCCCTTAATAGAGAAATGGACTTTGTTGGATGCAAGTATTAATAAATGGAAAAAGGGGTCTGAATATTACTCCTAGGGGAATTCTGCACTACTGCACATGTGCATAATTAATGAGCCTAGGATTTAGAGCAGGGAGTCAGTTCATTTGGGTTTTATTCACATTCTTTTACTAACTTGCTAAGTGGTGTTGAGCAAGTAACTTAATTCCCTGTGACATAATTCATCCATAAATGGGGATAATGCTTACCATTCTCACAAGGGTGCTGTGAGTCTTAATTCATTAGTATTAGGTAAGTGCTTTAAGATTTTTGGATGAAGATGCTAAAGAAGGGCAAAGTATTATTGGAAGAGCTTACTGCAACTCCTATAGTGTACTTTTACTATATCCAGCCCATGTACTCCACTGTGTGTAAAAGGAC
>NW_020685429.1:846-2250 GCF_002925995.2 Terrapene triunguis
GCCAGGCCAAGTTCTATACTGAATTACCCCCATGCATTCCCCTATACACCCATGAAGTCAGGTAGAATTTGGTGTGGACACATGGAAAGCAGATGTAATTTCATGAAATTGCCCTACCTCATCCTGTTGCAGTTTCTCTAGCAGAACTGTCACAACGCTAGCCAGCTTCGTCTCAGCTATACAGGCAATCCTGAGGGCAATTTTGCCCTTATCTTGCTCAGCCATATGTGCCAGGAGGGAAACAACCTCATTATAAACACCTGAAATTAAATAAAAGGATTCGGCTGGTTACCACTGGTAGTAGAAATTGATGCCGGCCTCTTTAATTCATTATCCAGTAAAGATTCTGCAGGAGCCCAAACACTGTGAGAAGTAGACCTGGGAATCATGTAAATCCTCTTCCTTGCTCCTGATGACCAGGTTTGTTTGCTGAACTACCCAATGTGTTTGCGGGGAAATCATAATGAAGAAAATTTGCTCCTTTCAAGTAGATCCCACGTAAAATAATCTTCCTTTCCCTCTTTACTATCAATTCAAGAGTTCTGATCGCATACAGAATAATAATTTATGGTCAAAATTTTCAAAACTGGGTGCCTAAACTTAAGCTCCTAAATCCATATTAAGGCACCTATGCCCTGAGTCAGCATCCTAATCACATGCTTAACTCTAAGCCAACAAAGAGACCTAAAGTTAAGCACATACTTAAGAGTTTTGCTTAGTCAGGGCCTCATTTTCAAAAATCCTGAGCACCCAGATGTACCTATTGGCTATGCTGGGAACTTTTGGGGGCTCAGTATCTCTTGAAAATCAGGCCACTTTTTTAGACCTCAGTATGAATATAGAAGCCTAACTTTAGGCCCCCTGTTTTGAAGAAAGCCTTTAATCTTATTGTATGGTTGTTTAAATACTTGCAGAGAAGACTCATGGAACAGAGTTCATCCGGTTGCCTGTAGAGGTCATAAAGGACTTTTCCCCCCATGCACAATTGACTAGGTGCACGCTGTGAGTGGGGTCAAGTGGTTCCCTCCAACCTTCATCTGAAACATCAGGGACTGACCATAGCAGGAGAAGGGACACTTGGTAAGGTGGACCAGTGCTCCAAGATGGTTCAGAGAATCTGTTTCCTTAGATGTCCTGCTCACATGCTCAGGGTCCAATTGATCTCCAGAGTTGTGGGTGGGAAGGAATTTTTCCCTGCTCAGATTGGCAGGGACCTTTGGGTGGGAGGATGGGACACTGATCACCTGCTAGGATCATCTGGGTATATCTGACCTAATCAATTCTCTACCGTTGCAAGGGTCTCAGGCATTGGTGGAACCGCAGTCTCTCCTGTCCTCTGCCTATGGCACACAAGAGTTTAGTCTCCTAAAGACTGAAATGTTTTAGTCCAAGACAAGTTTTTGG
>NW_020685430.1:0-1323 GCF_002925995.2 Terrapene triunguis
ACACACACACACTGTATACATACACCCTGGGCACACACTCTACACACACACTCTACACATACACCCACTGTACACACACACACACTATACATACACACGTACACACACAGCCCCCCCCACACACCATATACCGCGTGCATGTGGGGGGCTGGGTGTGTGTGTGGGGAGGCCATGGGGGGTAGCGTGTGCATGTGGGGGACTGGGTGTGTGTGCGTGTGGGACCATAGGGGGCAGTGCGTGCATGGGGGGGTCTATGTGTGTGTGTGTGTGTGTGTGTATGGGGGCCATGGGGAGGCAGCATGTGCATGGGGGGGGCTGTGTGTGTGTGTGTGATGTTATGGGTGTAATATAATATCTCATTGAAAGGTGACAGGGCCAGAAAGAGTTGTTTAACTCATGGACACTGACCTGACCCATGGCCAAACTTTGAAGACTGGTTAGGAAGATACGTAAGTGAATAGAGCTTTGAAATGCAGCCTGCGTTGTTAGAGATAGAAGGATAGGTGTTTGCTCAGGTCTTGTGATGTAAGCAAACAAGTCTTGTCTATTACTATAGCTTTGATTCAAACATCAAAAAAGGAATATTAACATTTAGGAAGATTCTTGAGGGAAATAATATTATTGTCTCTATGTCTCTTTGAAGGTTGTGGTAACCTGGATCTGAACTGTTTAATGGATAAATTACCCTGTGCTAATTGCCAGGATGTTTAGGAGAAGGAACGTTGAGCCTATTGTTTTCACAGGCCGAAAGGCTGCTGGAAATGTATAAAAACCCTGGGACATGATCCTTCTGCATCTCAGATCTGCTTTGGGTTTCAAGAGGGGGAAACCTTAAGCCACAAGGATTGAGATCCCCAGTCACTGACTGGAGTCACCCTGAATATGGACATTGGACTATAACCTATGAACTATTTCCAAAAGCACTTTTGGCAACTACAAGCTCATCTCTGCTGTGTATCTGAACCGCAGGAATTGAATTCAAGTCTGTCCGTATATTGATCTTTTAACCAACTCTCTCTCTTTTCTTTTTTTAATAAATATTAGTTTAGTTAATAAGAATTGGCTCTAAGCGTGTATTTTGGGTAAGATCTAAGTTATCATTTGACCTGGGTCTAGGGCTTGGTCCTTTGGGATCAGGACAACCTTTTCTTTTATGAAGAAATAAGATTTTCAGAATTTATCATCATATGTTTGACAGGTGTGTCTGGACGGAGGGCTGAGGCTGGGCACTTTAAGGGATCTGCGTTGTTTGGACGTCTGCGTAACCAGTGAGGTGCTACAGAAGCTGTTTTGTGCTGGTTGGTAAATCTAAATATTGGACTA
>NW_020685431.1:0-15307 GCF_002925995.2 Terrapene triunguis
GGCGAACCGCGGCCAGTGGGGGCCGCGATCGGCCGAACCTGCCACGTCAGCAGGTAAATAAAACTGGCCCGGCCCGCCAGGGTGCTTACCCTGGCGAGCCGCGTGCCGAACGTTGCCGACCCCTGCTATAACCTATAACATCACTATAACAACAATGCTCAGTACATCATGAGCCTTCCGAAGACACCCGACATGACAAACTTTGCATTGGATACCACACAAATTTTTTACAAGGATGAACATGGGGGTGCTGGGTGTTCCCCCGAGGTACAGAGCATCACAATTTTTATCAGCACCCAAGTAAAATTCATGTTTGTCGCTCGTGATCAGCACAGAAAGGTTTTGACATTTGATTAAAATATGTTTGTAGTCTATAATAAAGAAAACAGACATCCCATACATAAGGCCGAGCAGTCATAAAGTGACCTCCCTCTGGGTCTGCAAGTGGACTTGCAAAAATGTTTATACACACCTTCCAAATATTAACATGCAGAATCAATCAACTGTGCTGGTGCTCCACAAGAGTGTCCTGCAAATGAAGCTGCCACTTTAAATGCACACAAATGGAGGCAGGATTGTGGCCTTTGTTGTACAGGCAAGTAGACCCTAGTGATCCACTAAATGTTTCTTCATAGATAAGTATTATCAGTTGCACTAAATTGAGGTGGTCTTGATATCATTTAAGAAGCTGGATGTTTGGAATATTGTAATGGAATATGGAGTCTTTTACCTGTAAGCAATTTGAATGTGCCCATTAGTCCAGGTCGGTTAGTGATTGAAAATGGTCTGTTGGTGATCCACGAAGGTACTTAGGTGCCTAAGTCCTATTTTTAGGCACCACTTCAATCCACAAAACATCCCCTTGGCTGCTGCCTGACCCTGTAGGTGCCTAAGTTTTTGCCTCTGGTCATGTGCACTGCAGCCTCAATCTAAGCATCTGGGTGCCTATCTCCTGCCTAAGCTTGTACACTTCTGCTTTGAACTAGGCACCTGGGCAGCTCTCTCTCACCTAAGCCCAAAGTGATTAACAAACCAGGGAAGATAGGTGGTTGGCCACCTACGTCACATGCTGGGACCCACTCTGATAGGCATGCTCACTGGTTGCCCTCTGGATTGGGCCCCTCAGGCAAGTTCACACAAAACTGCCTGAGAGGTTGGGGTGGAAGGAAGAGGAAAACCTCCCTTACAATCTTTAGCCCAGTGGATAGGTAGTGGATGTGAAAGACACCCAGTTACAAGTCCCCCCTCCTTCTGAGGAGGAGAAGGGAGTGTCCTAACCACTGGGCTATGGAATGTTCTGATGGGTGTTTCCCTCCATCTCTCTTGTTGAAGTTGTACCACTTTGATTAAATCATTGGCCACTGAAAGAGTTATAATGAGTCTATAGCCTGGTGGTTAGGTCACTCACCTGCAAGGTGGCCAATCCCTGTTCAAACCCCTTCTTTGCCTCAAGAGGAGGGAGGACTTGAAATGGTGGTTTGCCACATCACAGGTGAGTACCCTATCAGCTGGACTAAATGTTATAAGGGAAGTCATCCTCCTTCATTGCCACCCATCCGTCTGTTGGTGGAGTCAAGTGACCGCTGAGCATAACTACCGGATTGGGCCCCACAGGCAATTTAGGCATCCAACTCCTATCTTCCTTTGGATCGTGGATCATGGCCATAAGCCCAAATTTAGGTGCATATCTCTGTGTGTGGGGTGGAGCTTAGTATACATGCCTCTGGTTGATGTCTCCCATTGGCTAGTTTAGGTGGCTCCCTGCCTAGTGTTCTGGCTTTGTCGATCACTGTCTAAGGTCCCAGTCATTGTATAAGAGTTTCGGCACCCAACTCAGGTTTAGTTGGTTACAGTGATGTTCCTGTGATTTTTCTAGGTGGCTAAAAGTTAGGCACCACAATGCTCAGTGTTGCAACGCCTAAGTTCCTTTGTGATTCTGGACCCCAGTCACTTGTATAACATGAGTTGTTGGTCTCAGTCTAATTTATAGTGCTCAGACACACTAATTTATAATGCTCGAATGTCTTTATTGCAGAATAACTGTCATGTTTTGGGGTGCAATCCCGACCAGTGCGGGGTTGTGTCATTGCCTGTCCTGTAACCATGGTTGCCTTAAATGCTCTGCTGCTTTGGCTCACAGTCTTGACGCCAAGAGTGCACTGAGTGTCTGTTAATCAGCTCTGACTCAGCTGCTCTGATTCCTGCAGCCTGCTTGTTATACCACAACAGTCCTACTGTAGTCTCACTCACCCAGTTACCTTATGCAAGGGTGACCCCAACACACTCTCAGCCCCAAATTTCCCCAAAACTGTCTGCTCTGAAGTGTCCGGACCTCCCCAGGAACACTCAGAGAAATAATACAGTTCATTTGCTTTTCTAAAGAGACAAAATGCACAGCTTATCACTTTGATTGGAGTTAACTAACACTTCAATTCAAACCGAGCACGGGTTGGTTTAGGTAAAAAATCAAACAAGTTTATTAGCAAAAGGAGATAGGATTTTAAAAGATAGTGTTAGAAATGGTTACATTCAAATAAAACTGAAAAATGTTTTCTACTGGCTAAAACTTAACACTATAAGCTACAGCCTTTGTTCAAGGTAGTTTCCTTATTTCCAGCAAGATGGTTGACCCCTCCACTCTGGTCAGGATCTCCCACAAAATCCAAATTGCTCAGTTCTTTTGTCTTCTTAGGTGAAAGATAACTTGAGATTCTTTGCCCTGATCTTGTATAGTTCAGTGAACTTTTGAGATGGATTCTTCTGGAGGTTACTCCCCAAAGTAAAGTTCATTCAAGCTGTGAGGAAAGCAACATGGAGTCTCCTGGTGAAGGAAATTTCATGCTGGTTTCTTCCCCTGCTTGTGTTTGCTAATGTGCAAATAAATGGCCACTTGACATGTGATTGCTAATTGACTCTGATACCCGGCTGGAGGCATCGGCCTGCCCTTTGTCTGGGAGAAATGTGTTTATCCACTCCCAGACTTTTCTGATGAGCACCATTTAGTTCTACATTTCATTCATATTTGTATGCCCTCTTGGGTGTTTACCATACATACACCATCAAGAACATTAATGATCAATGTGTTATTAGTTTTCCAAGGATACCTTACATGACACATATCAGATACAGTTTGACATTAATGAATTGGGACACACTGAACTGGTTAGGCCAGCTGAAACTCATTACTAGATGCCAATGAGCCCCTTGCCCTCTTGCATTGGGATTCTGTTAGGGTCACAATAACACAACAGCATATAAAACCCATTTATTACTGGCAGTCTCAACAGAGAGAACAAAGGGTCAATGGGCATGGAGAATGAATTAGGCTCTTATCCCTGGTGGATGTTTGCCCTCTGGATCAGGGTTGAGCTACATTTGCACTCCCTGGTGCTGACTGTGGGATTATCTACTGTATGGACACTATATTGGCACAGCTATATGGTACTATAGCTATGCTACTGTAGCACCACAGCCTAGATGCTTCCTACAGCAATGGAAGGGGATTTTCTGTTGTTGTTAATCCACATCCCTGAGTGGCGGTAGCTAAATCGATGGAAGCATTTTTCCATTGATCTAGACACACCTAGATCGAGGATTAGGTCAGCGTAGCTACAGCACTCAGGTGTATGAATTTTTCACATCCTGAGCGATGTAGCTATGTCAATCTAAATTTTAAGTGTAGACCAGGCCACCATTATACTCGCTGCAAGAACAAGTGTTCTAGTTTCCAGTGATGCCAATCTGGTTCTTTTTCATAAGCACTAAACTAAATTTTTAAAAAAATGATGTCACTTTTTACCTTAATCTTCCTCTTTCTGATGTGATGGTTTCTTGGCTTTTTAAAAATCTATGATTATTAATTTCTCTCCTTTGGTTAAATTTGACTTACTCACCTCCATCTCTCATCAGTGTCTTAGACCTCAGGACAGCCTGATTTCCCCAAGTTCTTTCTTTGAACTTTCAACTCCAAATTTTAATGAGCACCCATCTGATTCAGCTCAAGCTGCAGTGGGTTATTCTGTGGGCTGTAGCCCACGAAAGCTTATGCTCTAATAAATTTGTTAGTCTCTAAGGTGCCACAAGTACTCCTGTTCTTTTTGCAGATATAGACTAACACGGCTGCTACTCTGAAATCTACCTACTCTGTTACAGATTAAATTGTGTGGTTGCATTATTATGCAAAAGTTCTTGAAATCTTTGCTACCACCTTAGGTTAACATAGGTCTTTTAAAAATAAAAAGCAATTCTCTGTTATTTTGAAGGGAAATATGTTTCTAAATCAGAGTAAAAATCCCAGGGGCGAAACTCCTGGTTGCCCTGATGTAAATGGGAATTTTGTCATTGACTTCAATGGAGCCAGAATTTCATCCCAGATTTTGAAACGGCATCATTTTGATCTTAGAGCTGTCACTGCTGACAAGTCTTTTGTTTTTTTAAATATATATTAGCTATTGTAGATCATATATTTCCCATTGCTTTATTTTAATTGGTAGCATATCCTCTAACAGCTAAAATCAGTATAGATTTCAAGCACACTTCCAGCATTTCTTATATGAATTGAAGTAGCACTTAGATGCCCAATTCCTGTTGTTCTAGGCCCTGCACACACATAACAAAAAGATGGCCCCTGCCCCATAAGGCTTACAACAGAAACATAAGATGAGAGACAACAGATGGATGTTGCTAATGGTATCTCTTGACCCTCCTAAGAGGGTTTGTATGTGCTCTTCATTCAATCATAGCACAATTTTACTATGAATAAACTTTGTATAGAGTGTCATTCTGCACCCACCTTGATTTATGGCACTTCTGCAACTACTTCTATTTAAAGAGACCTTTTAAAAGGGCTTACTACTGTGGATGTCTGTAAAACATGGATTATGTGGGACTTCAGTGGTGGAACTGCCTTATACTGCACAAGGGAAAATTTCACCTTTATAAATGAAATTTACTATAATTATTTAATTAATTTATTTATCATTTTTTGCCAGACTATTTCTTATACTCTTTTCCTAAAGTATCATTCATTTCTTTCTAAAATCATAGAGAATGTAACTGAAACACAGTTTTATGAATATTTGCAGTTCCTTTCCAAAAAACGTCAGTCTGGTTATACATTCTGCACCTGTAATGATGAAGTAGCCCTTCTCCGACTGGTGTGAAATAAACTCCTGTTTCACTCAATAGTCATGTTGGTATGTTAGATATATCTCTGAAATTCAATGATGTTGATCAAAAAAGAAAAGAATCTTGTACTATGAATGAAGCAGTGTCCTCATTTGTCTAACCATTCACTTTCTTGGTTCCATTCCCTTTGTATCTATTGGACTTATTCTGTTATATTTGGGTGATTTACATCCATGTGTCTTTTACAAATGCATGGTTCCCTTTGTTTAATATTTATATGATGCCACTCAGAGGTATCATTCACAGTAATAATTTGTCTTTTTGTTCTTATGTAGATGATACACAACTGCACTTGACATTTCCCTTGATTCAGGGACAATGCTGTAGTTCGTCTCTGCCTGGTTTTGTGATATTCATCATTTGATGGAAGGGAATTGGCTGCATCTCAGTCTGTGCAAAACAAATTGTAACTTGTTGATGACCAACAAAATCCTGTTAAATTTGCAGATTTTAATCTTTTTATGGAACTACGTTCCTGATGCCTCTCTGCTTCAGATTCTGATTATGCAGTATTAGTTTATTTGCTGAAATATGATTTTCAAAAGAGAAAATTCTCTAACATTCATAAAACATTGATAGAGTATGTTCCTACCTCTCACTCCCTTAGATTTGTAAATGTATAGTTTTTATAATTTTATAAAATTTATACTATTTTAACTAAATTTAGGTTTTACTTCTGGTAGCACAAGGACATCTTGAGTTAATTAAAGGAGAATATCCATACGCTCACAAATCATCATCGTGAACTTTAACAGTTGTAAAATAATTAGAAGTAAAAATAATCAATTACAGAGTTCCAAATTAAATAATTTGTAATCTCTCATAAGAGAGACACTTTTGTTCAGGTGTAATCAAGTCCTTTGGAGAAAACTGGTAATAGCAGACATCGTGCAGTTTCTGTAATACTGGTCTCAGAATTTTAGGAAAAGAATCAATTATCAGAAGCCAAATCAGAGCACAAAACAGCCTTATTATTCGAGTTCACAGATTGAGTTTCCCTGTTTCCTTTAGAACTTTTGTGGTCTATATAAGCCTGTGTTCTTGGAGGCAAAGATACAGCGGGGTCAACAGTAGGAGGTCTGCAAGACGTTCTGGCTGAATCAAGCAGAATTCTTCAGTGAGCTCTGAGGAGTGCACACTACTACAGAAACTGTAACATTTGCTTACACAATGCAGTATGATAGCCTAGCTTTGTTGCTTGGTGCGAAAGGAGTTGAGCTGTGGTTCTGCTCTCCCAGGACCTTTGTGGCTCTTAGCTCTGCTGATGTCCTCTCTCTGTACTTTCTACTGGGATTGTGTCTGCATCCTGTGTGAAGAGGGGAAGGCTTCTTGACCCAAAAATAATCAATTGCATTCACCATTTGGGTGCACAAACATAGGGCCAACAACAGTCAGAACCTTCTAATTCCAGAATCCTTTTTCTCAGCCCAAACCAGGTTTTACACCCTTTGAATGTAAATGAAGAGAGTCATCTAGGGATTTTAATTAGCTGTTCGGTTCTTGGGTTTTTTTGGTCTTTTGGGGAGCTCAATTCTTTCAGATTCATATTACACTAAGAAATTCTTTAATGTAATTATGTACTTTTATACAGACACAGAGAAAAATCTTTTACCCAAATAATTTAAGGCTAACAAACTATAAACAAATATAGCAATTAATACTGATTGAAAATTATCTGTCATTTTTCTGACAGATAATTCGGTTTTCAACTAGAATAATATTTTTGAGGAACATTTTTGGTTTTCAGCTGAATTTTTTTTTTTTTTTTGTTTTTAGTTGCCAAAAATTGGTTTGTCTATTCTCTCTCTTTTTTTTTAAAGGTGAAAAAAACTATTTTTTCTTCAAATTTAGACAAAAATGGAAAAAAATAGTTTCCTTGAAATTTTTTACAGGGAGATGAACCGATTTTGTGACTAGCTCTAATAAAAAACCAAACAAGATTGATCCTGAATGGTGCAGATGTAGACCATTGCACACATATGTGTAAAGTAAAAAGGATGAATTGGGCATAGACCCAGGATAATAAAATTCTCCTTTAATAAGGCGGCTGCTGCTATATCACCAGCAAGTTACTCCCAACTAGGAATGTGAGTAAGGCCAATGGGGGTGTATTTCTGAACACTTCATTTACAGGCTGAGAACACTTAACCCTGTATCTCATCAGACTTGTCTAAGCTCTTGTCATAATCCTGCCTTTTATTATACCTCATGCTCTGGAAGCAGATGCAAGGGAATTGAGACGTCACTCAGCTCAGAGGGCTGTCCCCAGCATTCACGTTGTTTGTACTTGTGTAGTCTTTGCTCACCTTTGTGCTGGAGTAAAAGTTTTGTGCTTCATGCTGCACGTTGAACAAGATCAAGGCCTTAGTGTTAACAGAGGCTTATTTTTCCCTACACCAAAGAAAACTGCTGTACAACCCCATCTAAAGATGCTGAGGAATGTTTGTTAGAACCGAATTCCAAAGCCTTTACATTAACTCTTACATGCATGTACTTGTAACCCTCTTGAACTGCAATTAAAACAATGACTGCTCCAGTTAGAGTTCAAGGTTGTTCCTATATTAGTAGTAGGCATCCTTCACTCTCGAGAGATCATGGGTATGCACCCTTGAGAGTTAAAGAATTTACTCAGTTGGTTTTATGGCAGCCACAAATATGGCTGAAGAGACCCATTCGAGAGAGACAATCTCTGCCGCATCTGTCACATTTAAAGGTGATGTTTCGACCCTTTGGGCTCTGCCTACTGTGAGCTCTTTTCTCCTCTGCTAAGCTGGAAGGCTTCCTCTTGTAACTCCTGAGACCTTTGTTAAGCTCTTGTTTCCAAAGGCTGTGGTCTTGAGTGTGATCTTCCCATTTGTCCACATCCATGTCCATTTCTTTGATGTCTCGCTTGCACATATCCTTGAAATGCAATTTTGGGCATCCTTTGGGTCTTTTTCCATATGCCAATTTGCTGTAGAGGATGTCCTTTGGGATGCGCCCATCATTCATTCGGCACACATGCATTTCTGTTTGAGGAGTGTTTGCATGCTGGGTATGGTGGCCCGTTTGAGCACCTCAGTGTTGGTGACTCTGTCCCTCCAGGAGATTCCAAAGATTCGATGAAAGCAATGCATATGAAAGCTGCTGAGCCTCTTTTCCTGATGAGAGTATCAGGTCCATGTCTTGCTCCCATACAAAAGATCTTTGTCTGTTCTGCCAGTTTGTTGTTTTGCCATACCCTCTTGTTCAGTCTAGACATTGTTGTGGCAGCTTTTCCAATGCAGATGTTGAGTTCCATTTCAAGTGAAAGGTTGATTGTGATAGTGGACCCCAGGTATGTGAACTCATTCACCACTTCAAGTTCATAGTTGTTGACCTTGATGGAGGGTGCTTCCTCAACTCCTTGGCACATTGTTAGTCTTTTTTAGGCTTATAGTAAGCCCGAAGTCTTGGCAGGCTTTGGAAAAACTGTCCATTAGGCTTTGAAGATGAGCTTCCATGTAGGTTGTCACTGCTGCATCATCAGCAAAGAGAAGATGTTGGCTAAGGGCCTCCCGAGTCTTGGTTTTAGATCTGAGTCTTGCAAGATTGAACAGCTTTCCATTGATCTTCTGTGCAAGTAGATTCCCTCAGTTGAGGAACCAAAACCTTGTTTCAGTAGCAGGGAGAAGAAGATACCAAACAGAGTTGGGGCAAGTACACAGCCTTGCGTAACTCCGCTACAAATCTGGAAAGTCTCAGACACTCAGCCATTGTATTGCCTGTGCCATACATGTTTTCATGGAAGGATCAAATCATGCTTAAGAGCTTGGGGGGACATCCAATCTTTTCTAGAATCACAAATAGTCCACTTCTACTGACAAAGTCAAAAGCTATGTAGAGGGACTTTTTTTGTTTTCTGCATTTCTCTTGTAGTTGTCTCAGCGAGAAGATCATGTTGATAGTAGACCGTTCAGCTCTTAAGCCTCACTGTGATTCAGGATAGATTCTGTCTGCAAGGGTCTGAGGTCTGTTCATGACAACTCGGGCAAAGGCTTTTCCCATAATACTAAGAAGGGAAATGCCATGATAGTTATTACAGTTGCTCCTGTCACCCTTGTTTTTATAGAGCGTGATGATGTTGGCGTCTCTCATTTCTTGTGGTACTTCGCTTTCTTTCCAGCACAGGCAGAGCAACTCATGAAGATGTTGCAGTAGAATATGTTTTCTGCATTTTATGACCTTGGATGCTATGCAGTCTTTTCTGGGGGCCTTACCATTGCTAAAGCCATCTATGGCAAGGCTAAACTCCTCAAAGTCAGTTAATCGTCAAGTTGGTTCATGACAGGCAGACTTTTGATGGTGTTGATGGCTGTGACCATAAAAATATTTTCATGAGAGTAAAGCTCAAAGTAGTGTTCTACCCAGCGATCCATCTGCTTGATGTAGTCATTGATTGTTTTCCCTGTCGTTGATTTCAATGGGGCTGTCTTCTTTGAAGTTGGACCCAAGGAATTCTTGATCCCGTCATACTTGTTTCTGATGTTACCTGCATCAGCTGCTACTTGTATGCTTTCGCATAAGTGCAGCCAATAGTCATTGGTACAACGTAGAACAATTTGTTGTACCTTGGTTCTTGCCATTCTCAATGCTTGTAAGGTTTTTTTATTTGGGTCTCTCTTATACTTGGTTTGGGCTATGCATTTGACCTCCATGACTGGTGTCACCACACTTGAATATGAGTCAAACCAGTCGTTGGTCTTGTTTTCCTTTTTCCTAAAGACTGACAGAGCGGCATCGTAGATTGTTCTTCAGTTGCTCCCACTTCCTATATTACTACTTTTAAAAACTTTTACTGTAGTTCCTATTTCATGCTTGTATTGATTTTAAGACCTCTTTACTTCATTTTGTGGAACATAGCTGATTATGCGTTCATATCTTCCACTTCTACTGTCTGCTCTTCTGGTTCCAGATTTCCTAGTGAAAGGATGTTTATATAAAATATACATAATTCCAGATCCTTTGCGGTTTATACATCTTGGCGACATTATATTCCACAAATAATTAGCGAATTTATTGTTGTCCCTTGTTAAATACAAGGAGAAAATATGGCAACTTCTTGTCATTTTCAGTTATTTCTATCCAGTTAATTACTTGGGTTATCATGGAGTGATAAAACTATCACTACTGTTATAATTGCATATTGATCTATTTTTCCAAAGTTACTTTAAAATGGAAGGTGCTATAAATTGCTGTGATGATACTCACTTAACTGGTTGATACTCACATAGATAGTCCCATTGAATTTAACTAATTTAATAGAAACCATTAAAAACTAACAACAAATAGCCATACAGTATCTTCCATTGTGTTTAAACATTGACAAAGATAAGACAATCCTTAACTATTTACCTAAAATGGTTGGGGTTTGAGATCTTTATCTCTAGGTCTAATCAAAATTCTTTATTACTTAACTGCTGTGCAACTACTTGTGAATTAGAGTTTGCAAGACTGGACACAGAGTGGGAAATCATATGCCGATTGTGAAAACCCATTAAGACTGGGATTTTTAAAGGCACCTAAGGGAATTGGGTGCTCAAGTCCCATTGACTTTGAAAGTCAACAGGGGCAGTATATGTTCCTCTCACAATATGAATGTTCCTGTAATACGATCTTGGACATGAAAGTGGTTTTAAGAGATGACACTATTGTATTTTAGTGACTTCAGAAGGGGGAACATTATTAGTTATAGAATGTATCCAAATTAATGTCATCATTATTTAGTTATTTATTAATCCCGAGGACTTGCATTTCCTATAGATCTTCTGAAAAGTTTGCAAATGTGCATACTAAAAACTGTTTTTTTTTTCAAATTTTAAGCATTCTTCTCATAAAAAAATCCTGTTTGTCCCATAGCTGGTGTACTGTACAAATGCAATATGATCTCCATTATAATAACCTACTTTATGAAGATTAAATGGTTTTGCAATTCAAACAAGGTAAAATTGGTTTAAAGCAAAATCAAACACTATTTTGCTAGTTCAGGATTTGAATAGTGGAATGAGAAATCTTTTTTATATTGCTATTGTGCACTGGTCAGCTAAGAAGTAATTGCTTTTTATAAGGCAAATTTGCTTTTACTTTTTGAAGGTAATGAAATGAACCTGAAACATTTCCTTTGAAATCAAAGTCACTATCACTCAAATGTCACCAGCAGAATTCCATCATATAGTTTCAGCAAATGCATAATAGGAAAGTTCGTGTTTGGAATTGATTGACAGAATTCTATTAGAGAGTCTTATCACACATTCATCTATAATTATCTGTGTTGTAAATCAATAGTGATTTTATTTCTTCATATTTACGTGTTACTAACATGTACAGAAAAACAGATCTCAGGGCTTTTCAGAAAGAAATAGATTCCTGGCATATGCTGGAAAAATACTCAGCACATCAAGGGGAAGATGCTACACATTTTATTTTCTGAGCCACAAATGCAATTCAGCATTTAAATAAATAGTATATCCATTGACACAAAGAAAATCCTAACACACTGCATGCAAATTTATTCAGAAGACATATAATAGAATGAGTCAGCTCTTTACCAGAAACTGACTTGTGTAAGGGTCTAACAAAGAAATTATTCCCAAATGGGTGGATATTCAAATTGCTCAGAATCAAAGTTTATTAAAGGAAACTGGTGTGAAAGATGGCTTAGTTCATCTCCAGACTAATCAAGTGCTAAGAAGAAGTGATTTTTGGACAGTCCAGGGGAGTGTTTATTGGGGGCAGGAGGACAAGTAATATAAATTAAATCTCAGCAGGAGGGCTGCATATTCCTGAGTAAAGTAGAAAGAGATTGAGAGAGCAGCGTTGCAGTGAAAAAGCTGTATGCAAGAGCACGAAGTTCAAATCCTCCTAATGACCAGGCGATATTTCTTTTAAATAAGAATAAAATTAAGGCCAGAAAGTTGATGATATGTGAATTAAATAAACACAGTCTCATGCTAATGCAAAGCCATTACAGTAGCATCAATGGGCTCCTTATGCTGTCATGGGAAACCATAGAGCACTCTAGATATTAGTCTGCAATGGAAAGAAGCAAAACTCACAAGAGTGACAATTTTATTCACTCTTCCTAGTGTTCTCTTAGGTTGTTGAATGAAGTATAGGTATAGTATAACTATTATTGTATTAATGCTAAATATACATACATACAGCCAGATTGTGCCTAACCTTCACAGTGGTGCGCATCTAAGGTAAAGTTCAAGGAGCATTTATGCCCCCCCCACTCCCCATTTTCTGTCTGCATAATAGCTAGGCCTAAGCACAGTCCCTATGCTTGGCAAAGTAGATGCTCTGCTCTCCTAGGGATACATGGACCCCAAACAGAATGGAGAACAGGTGGGGCTCTCACTCCAAATTCCTCCCCATATTCCCACATTATAGTAAGCAAGAGTCATACTATGTTTATTGGCACAGTCCCTTCATGGGGAAAACAGATAGGTATTATTATTTTATTAATTATTGTAGGGCCTAGGAGCCCTAGTCATGGACCCAGGATCCCACTGTGCTCCATGCAGTACAAACACAGAATCAGAAGGCAGTCCCTATTTCCGTAACCATGTTTTCATTGAGAAATTTTCAAAAGGAATTTCCACCAGTGGTTCAGGTGAACCAGCAGGAAAGGTAGTGGGAGTCCTAATGTAGATCATGCTCTAGCTGCTTCAGACATTTTTATCACCATATTTGTTAAAAATACTGAAGAGCCAGAAGCCACCAGAACCTGGCTACACTTGGCCTTCCACTAGTGACTGACTCAGTGGGAACTTTTTTCTGTAGACATCCCTAGCGTAGCAAAGACTGATGAAGCAGAATGTCTCCTGGTACTGCCCCGGGCAGTGTCTAACAGACACAGCCTAACCCACAAATTGTAGAATTACGTACATGTGTGAGAATTTACAAACATGACTTACCTGATTGGATGCCCCACACCATAATTAAATCTTACCTGTACTTACCAGACAAAATGCCATCCACATCACTGGCATTTTGCAGGGAAAAAGAAAGACATAGGGCTGGATCCTTAGCTGGTATAAATCTGTATATTTTTAATAAAGTAAATGGAGCTATGCTGATTTACACCAGCTGAGGGTTTGTCTCTGCAGTCTGTAAAGGATATAGTCTGGCTGAAAGTAACCTCTCTGCAAAAAAGTCTAAATCCTCCACTGGGCAACATTAAGCCTCTCTTAGGCCTTGTGTACTTGATGTTTTTATCCTGTTTAGCTTATGCTGCTTGGGAAGGGGTTTAAGTTCAACACCACCAACAAAAGCCACTGGTACTGAAATAGGACAGTCCACACGGGGGTATAAAACTATATTGGTATAACTGGTAATACTTTCCTGTGTAGACCTTAATCTCCACTGTAAAGGATTAACAGTGCACAGGATGCTGTGTAGGTCCTCTGCCCCACAGTAAATTTCATCCCATGTGCATAGATATAAAAAGTCTGAATAGAGCCTGAAGGCCTGAATCACTACAGCATTACTCCATATATGCTTCTGTATGTGCTTTTCACTGGTGTTATTTCACTGGGATCAATGGAGTGACATAGTAGTGAATCAAACCCCAATTGGCTGGATTTATTTTTTTTGTCTTGTCAAATAATTTAAAAGTAAAAATGTTCAAAATGGTTTAACAGGTTTGCTTCATGATCTTATAAAGTAGCAACTGTAGTTAGAAAACTACTTCATAAAGGAGAAGAGATGACCAAATATAGTATGTTAATACTATTATTAAAATGATAAAAGTAAAACATGTACATGATAAAGAACTACTAAAACTTCTGATGAAAAGATTGTCACAACGGATTTTTCTAATTGAAAGGATGACACAAAGTATAAATTAGACGAATTCTACATTGAGGTCTAAGATTCTTTTTAATTGTTGTATAGTAGGGGAGTTTTGTTATTGGTAAGAAAAAAAATCAAGCAAGGAAACATACTTCAACTGAAAAATGTAGGCCTGTAATCTAGACTATATTTAATGTTTAATATTATAGGGTTTAATTGGTTACTCATTATTGAATGCTGTAGTTTTATACTGGTTCCACAATGATTATTTTAAGCTGCATTTGGTTACACATATCCCATAATTATTCTTAGTAAAGCTTGGTGTATCATGACCCCTTGCAACAGGAGAGTTCTCATTGCAAATGGGATAGCAGAAGCCATGGGACTTCATTCTCCGTTATCTTGCACCTTTTGTTGTAATTTTTACCTGTGCAAATTGGAAATGATTAATACAAGGTACATGGCACGATAAAGCAGATCTTTGGCCTCCATTACTATGGAGGGGGAAAGTATGAAAGGATAAACAGAACTTTCCCTCAACCAGTTGGCTTATCCATCCATCCTTCAAAACTGGGCAGAATCTTTGAGCTGGCATCAGTGGAACTGGCTGGCAAAGGAACAGAACACTCTTAAAACATTTAGACTGCTTTAGCAGTCTTGAGAAATCATCTTACACTTCATTAATGGGTTCACATGTGACTTATTCAGTTAGATTGGATTGTTCAAACAAGTTCATGCTACCTTCACTGAGACGCTCAATACTATGTCAGCTCAAAAAAATAGTCTGTTTTGACTTCCAGCTACACAAAGTTGCATTGTAGCTAGCCTCAATATAACAACACTTATGATAATGCACAAGATAACTCAATCATCATGTTGCTGATACATCATGGTCTGAGTGAATCACAAAACAGGAATGATTTGATACAATATAGTCTTTGTTCAAAAGTGGTTTGATTCCATTTTGCAACTCAATTGTATTCTTTGTGCATATACAGAAATGTACAATACTGATTGATGTCAGGGCCTTTCCATTGTCTTTAACCAATTTAATCTGCACGATTTATTTTGAATTTACAAATGAAAAAAGAAACCTGCAGAGAAAAACACATAATAAACACATTTGTAACGCCTTTAGAACCAAATAAGGGAGCTATTTCTATTAGCATTTAGTTGCTTCTTTAGGGGTGTCAGTCAGTGTGTTTTCCCTTCTTGGAGGGAAAGAAGATCTGGGAATGGGTAACAGGGAATGGATCACGTGATGATTACCTGTTCTGTTCATTCCCTCTGGGGCACCTGGCATTGG
>NW_020685431.1:15317-29694 GCF_002925995.2 Terrapene triunguis
TTCATTCCCTCTGGGGCACCTGGCATTGGCCACTGTTGGAAGACAGGATACTGGGCTAGATGGATGGTCTTTGGTCTGACCCAGTATGGCTGTTCTTATGTTGTTGGTATAACTCAGTTGATTTCAGAGCATAATATCATGTGAACTTTAAATGTGTTGTGCAGTCTGGAAATAAGGCCAAATTCAGACTCAAAATTAGGAAGAGATGCAAATTGCCACACAATGAGTCTGCACTTTTGCTGCAAAAATACCTTTGAGACACATCTGAATGCCCTAAAACATACCATAAGTATGAATAGGGGCATGTTTCACCGATCCACGTCCTATAGCCAAACAAAGGACCAGGTATTCCACTGATGTTTCTTACCCTTGGTTCCACTATGCTTCAGTGCCACGTTCTTGGAGCAAAATCCTTTTGGTAAGGCCTTACCTCAGATTTAGGAGCTTGCCTATACCATCTCTAATCAATGTCTTACTTTAAAAAAAAATTAATCCTTCATAAGACGATAGGAAATTCTATAGAGTTTGATCCTGCACTATTGAAATCAGGCTCATGGTGATCAAAGTAATACCTTTGTATTTTCCCACCAATGCTAATCACAGAAAATAATTGAAAAGGTGCACCACTGATGGAAACGGGTGCATCTTGTTCCAAGATGGGGCACCAAAATCCAATTTCTATTTACTTTTCCCATCAGTGCAATTATCAATTCATTCTCACTGCTTTTCTAAAGTACAGAAAAAAACTGAATATTCACATGTCAAACTGCCAAGTTAATCCAATATGTATTGTAAACATGTGATGTTTACTCAGACATCCAGGTTAGAAAAGGTATTAGCTCATTAAATGGCCAAATTCAAGGAAATAATAAGTGTAACATCATCTACCTTTGGGTTTATCAACATGAAGGGACAGGGAAATATATTTCTAATTACCTTGTTCAGCTTGACCTGAACCAAAGCCCATTGAAGTCAATGGAAACCTTTCTGTTGATTTCAATGAACTTTTGACCAGACCATAAGCAATTCAAACTTTCCTAACTTGACTGCATCTTTCTTTGTTTAACTGTGTGACACATTAATGACTGAAAATGATTTTATTAACGTGATGTTTTGTATGTGAAATGTGTTGAATAAAGAGGCCATCATGAGAGTTAAAAAAGGATACAGCCTATCTACATACACATACCAACCACCCTTTCACATCCCCCACATGCCAGTAATCCAAGATGGCAATTACATATTGGTAGTCACACACACACACACACACACACACACACACAAAGCTGATGATGTGATCAGAACCTTTCATACAGCTTCATGTAGGGTCTTTCTGTTATGTAATTTATACATTTGAACAGCATTGCAGGATGCTAACTGCAAAACAGAATGTTCTTGTACATTGTTATTTATTTTTACTTTTGTAGAAAAACAGGAAAATGGGTAGGAGGAGGAAGTAAGTCTATGTAGATAATTTTGTAAATTTCCAGCTTGACTTTAGAAAATTCAGGATGAGTGAAGAAAGAGTGGGTGGGATTGCAAAATCAGATTCAACTCACTAAACATAGCAACATGTTGCAATCTTTTTTGTTAAAATGCTGTAAAGGTTGCTCTGTACGTTCCTTTGTGCTTTAAAAAGTCATTTCACAGTTACTGCATGACCTTGCATCTGTGAAAGTCAGCCCTCTGATTAAATCATAGGAGGGAAATATGATTTCTTTTGCTAACGCGTGGCAGGATTCTGCCTATATCTGTTTTAAGATCGCATATGTAAAATATACTATACCAGGGAAACTCCAAGTAACCTAGTTTTGCCTGTGAAGTCATCACTTTGCAATGATATTTCATATCACTTTTGTATGTTGTTGATGTTTCACACAAGGTTAAATATATTCTCTTACTCACTAATATATGGCCTCAGTTTATGACTTCAAAAACACGAAACAAACCTCTTCATTCATTTGCAAAATAGAGAATGAGAACAAAAATAGTGAGCCGCTATAGGAATGCCAAAGAGCCTATCTCTGTGTTTCTGTGATGCCTGATACTGAAATCAGATTCAGCTCATTCCCCAACATAATCTATCTGGTTGATTTACAAGTGCTGCTAGTGTCTGCATGGTGCTAATGGGAGGCTCACTGCACCTGTCCTTGTGCCGAGATGAAGCCAACAAGCAAAAAACTGCATGATTTCCAGGTGACATACAATCACTGGGGTAAGGGAGGGAAAGGGGAGGAGTGGCTTCTGGCCAGATGCTGGATCTTATACTTCAAGTTGGAAATGGGAAATATTTCTTTATAGAATACTTCCTCAGTGGGACTGTCTGACTCCTTAATGTTCAGATTAATCACAATTCCATTACTTGTTCTTGGCTGCAGCACAAACTTAACTTTTTGTTCTTTTTGCTTTGTGTTTTTTTCTTCCTGTTCTACCCGAGTCCAGCTGCATGTTATGTGTGCATGTCTAGCAGACAATGCAGTTTGATTAGCTCTGATAATGGCTTCCTCACCCATTTTACCAAGGAGATGGACCAGGCATGTGGTGTGTGGTCAACTACTTCTTCTTTGACTCATAAGGTATGTCTTGATGGTCGGATGGAAGTGTAGCTTTTAGAACTAAGGACTAGCTCTTCCCCTCCAGATATTTCTCCACTCCCTTTTTCCTCTGCCCCTTTTTCCAGGGCCACATGGGAATTTTGTGCTCTTGAATGCAAGGGGCTAATAATGCTGACTAGAATGAAATATGGTGTGGGCAGATGATCTGCAAACTTCCCCACTGAAAGCTCTGTGAATGTGCCTCATTTTGAAGTTGGAACAAATTTGCTTCTTTCAGTCCCGAGTCTCTCTACAGAAGAATTGAGCAATTGTGCAAAATGTTAAGATAACTTTGTAATGAGGACAAACATTGCCTAGGGATGAGTTCCTTCAACTCTCATTGACATTAATGGGAATAGAAGACGCTTGTCACCTTGCAAGAGGCATGTGACTCAGACCATAAATTGGGAACACTAATGCTAACTCCTGTCCCAGTACTGGATCTCATACAGTGTGTCCATTAGATGTGTAAATCTGAGTAGAATAAAGATGTGCTTGGTTCTGGTGTACGTATCCCCTGTTGTACTCTGGAGAACCCTGTAAGATTATGAAGTTCCTGACTGCTTGTAAAACACAGGACTTGAAAGTGCTTGGTGCCTTCAAATAGCCACACAGATGAGTTTGTGAAGTCCTCTCAGGATTTTGTGGCACCATAATGATGATGGGATCAAGGCTGCACTAGGTAGTTGCAGGCTTATTTCATATAGACAGTCATGCTTTGGATTTGGTGTTTCAAAAGGGATTAGAAATTGGAAGGTTAGACACTTGTACCCATGTCTGATCATTAACGCACGTGGCTTGAGACTCTTATTAGGGTAATTGACCTGTTTTGACTAGAGGGTTCTGATCCTAGACTGGGGCCTCAAGGTGCTACTTGCAAATAAATAATAATATTAATGGTCTTTTCTCAGAGACTGATGAAAATGGAGATCTCCCAGAGGGCTCTAAGAGAGAATATTGTGGCTCCAACAGACTCCTGTGTTGATGGATTAGTAAACTTTATCATCTTTTATCCTCTCCATCAATAAAGTGGCTCTTAGGCTTCCTTTCCCAGGGCTTTGTCCTCACAGGTCACCTTGGTTTATTGATGATCAGCAACAAATGAAGCGAGAAGGAAGACAGCTGGTACACTAGTGGCAGGAGTCCTAGGTTGCAGATAACTGATTGACATAAAGATTCTTCTTTGAGTAGATGCAGCTGAATATTCCACTTTGGTGTGTGCATGCCCAGGGCACAGGAGCATAATTTTGTCTATCAGTACCCATACAGGAGTGATACTCATGCCCCGTGGCCATAGCCCCTCCCCTCGCTATATGAGGTGGCACCTCCCTGATCCCCCTCAGTTCCTTCTTTCCAGTCTGTGGCAGGAGTCAGAGCTTTGTGTGGTCTTAACCTTCACAATCTTTCACTATTTTAGTGTCTTTTTCTAGTTGTATATAGTTAGTAGTACCCTTAGTGTTAGTTAGATTAGCGTTGGTTGTATTTTGTTAAGTATTCTCCTGTGATGCCCTCATTGGGGTTTAAACATTGTCCATCATGTGGGGGAGCGATCCCCAACATGATCCTCACACACAGTGCTTGCTGTGCTTGGGTGAGTCCCATTTCAGGAAACGGTATTCAATCTGTAGATTGTTCACAAAATATACTCAGGTGTCTAGGGACCTTCGCCTAAAGCAGCTCCTGCTCAGACAGGCCATGCGGCCCGCTTTGGTACCGAACTCCTTGTTGGATTGTAGATCAGCCTTAGGTTATGAAAGTGCTGCTACTTCACACTGTGGAGCAAGTGCCTTTCCGAAGAAACAGAAAAGTCATTCCCCACTGTGTGTGCTGAGGAAAAGGTCACCAATCAAGACCTTTCCAGGGGTCTCTTCCACATCCCCCAGGAAAAGTGTGGGCCAACCACTTCCTGGTACTAAGTAGGGAGGTTGAGACCTTGTACCATCAACTGGCTCTGGGGCATTGATTGAGTTCAGAATTTATGAGGGTGATGCTGGCACTTATTGTTTTAACATTGGTGGCATACCAGGTGGCTATTGACTTCCCCTGTTTTTCAGTCCCAACCTCTTCCTTGGTCCAGGACTTTGCCAGGGCTATGTTGTTTATAGCCCCGTTGACTGGATGGGCCACTGAACCCTTAGGTCAGTTGGCACTGCACCCTGATGTTCCCCTTTCACAGTCTGTGGAAGCGATGCCATTACTGGACTTGGTACAAGGGACATCCTTGGCACCAAACTCCTCAGCACTATTACAGTCGGCACCGCCGATGTTACCATGGCATCTTTCATGGCCCCCCACTTCAGCACCACCGGCTACTTCTGGACCACTGCTGCCTTCAAGGACGACACCACTTCTGGCACTGGTGTACTTGGTGCCAGAGGTACCGCTTCCATCATCGGCACTGGTTCCTGCCTTGTTCTGTTTGACAGATGAATAGGAGCACTCCCTCAGAATGAATCACTCCCTCAGACCTGGCTCCACCTTTATCCCCAGAAACCAGAGGCTCTTTGGCATTGAGGTCAAGATCTTCCTTCTCTCACTCTCCATCGCCCCACACACATGTCAGGGACCATTTATGGAGCACTATGTGTACCAGTATTGTCCCTCATTTCATGGTCAGGATGGGGGCCCTGACCCGGCACCTACTGCAATCAATGCCCTCTCCTTATCAGCAGCTTCCATGGAATCCATGGGTTTGTACTCGGTTGCGGAGGTTGCCCTTCTCAGGTCACTCTAAGGCAAGGTTGCCAGGCAGATTGGTGACAGGGACTGAAAACTCACGGCAGGTTCAGGCACCAGTGGCCCTTCCCTGTGCGGAGCCCATAGAGCTGTCGCTTCCAGGATTGAGAGCCAGCCTTGGTGCAGTTAACTTCCTCTTTTTCATCCACAGATGATTCAGCAGTGCCCAGGTTTTTCACTCCTCCAATATCGGAGGATTTCAAGGCCTGTCATGACCTTTTGCTGCATGTGGCTGCTTTCCTGAGCATTCAGGCAGACTTCCTGCAGAACCACACTCATAAATTAGTGGATATCCTGCAGCCATCTGCTCCTGGGAAAGTAGCCCTCCCTATCAATGATGTGCTCCTAGAACCTGCAAAGTTTCTCTGGAACATGCCAGCTTTGGTACTGCCTACTACAAAGCTTATGGAGAAACACTATTTCATCCTGGTGCAGGGATTTGAGGTCTTTTATTCCTATCTGGCCCCAGATTCCCTAGTTGTAATCGCAGTGAATGGTAGAGTCAGGAAAGGCAGGTTTAAGTCCACTCCAAAGGACAAGGACTCTAAAAGGATGGATTCAATGGTCATGAAGATTTACACCGCCTCGTCCCTACCAATGTGAATTGTAAACCAGCAGGCATTGTTGTTCAACTATTACTTTGTAAATTGGACAACTATGTCCAAGTTTGCAGACCAGCTGCCTGAAACCTCCAGAGAACAATTTCTGGCATTTATCAGTGAAGGCGGTTTAGTGGCCAAAACGTCATTGCAGTCCACGCTTGATGTTGCGGACACTTTGACTAGATTCATCGCCTCTGTGGTGACCAAGAGAAGCGTGTTCTGGCTGCAGAATTCAAGTATTGCTCCCAACATGCAGCAGCCATAGAGGATTTGTCCTTCGATGGCTGGGTGTTCTTTTCAGTCAAGAAGGATGAGACCCTACACTCCTTCAAGGATTCTAGGGCCACAGTATGTTGCTTGTGGGTATATATGCTGGCAATCTAGAGGCATCACTTTGGTGGCCAACAGCAGCAACAATAACATCTGCAGCTCACCTTTTGGCAGCCTTTTCTTCTCTTAACACAGCAGGATTACTCCAGAAAGGGGCATAGATCCCAGGGGAGAAGGCAGTTGAGTCCCAGATTTAGCCAGTCAACAAGGCTTCCCCTGGTGTCCTCCAAGCATCCATTGTGACTTCTTGGTCCAGAGCAGTGGTCCAGTCATCACTTCCTTTACCCCATCTATATTCAGGGACAGGCTGGCTAGCTTTAACAATGTTTGGGTACAACTGACATCTGGGTCCTTAGCACTATCAGATTGGGCTATTCCATCCAATTAAACTCCACTCTTCCTTTCTCCCACCTTTCCTCTCCATTCCTCTTCAAGGGATCCCTCTCATGAGATACTGCTTCTCAAACAGGTCCACTCTTTACTGGCCTTGGAAGCAGTGGAGGAAGTTCCTCTGGAACACCGGGATCAGGGTGTGACATTCTGTACCTTGGGAGAGCACCCTGTAACCCCCATATTCCTCATCTGTATTTAATTGTGATAGTACATATAAATCATTCCTTGTAAGGTATCAGGGAAAAGGTTACAATCTGCTGAAAGTCATTTTTCTATCCATATATGTGTATCATTAATGCATGTGAAGTTATGAGAATTGTGCTGTATGGTTGTCACTAAACCATGCTGTAAGTTGGGGAATCAGCCAGATATTAGCTCCCCAGAGGCAACAGCAAGGAAAGTAACCAACGCCCTGGCGGGGTGTGAAACGACTCATCAACAGCCATTGTCCAGCAAAGGAGCTGCAATGCAATGAATCACCTGCATGAGGTCACACCAGGGGAACTGCTCAACCTTGCTTGGAGAGACTCAGCAATGCCCCCAGACATGCCTGGACTTGTCTTTTCCAAGCACATGGACTGAGGATATAAAACAGATGGAGTGGACACATACTGCGCCCTTCTCCTGCACCCACTTACGCTGTAAGCAACCAAGACACCGAGAAGAAGACAAGACTCCAACAGAGGATATTGGCCCAGGTTTAAGGAACAAACGAGTATACTAAGGACTGCAATATCCAGTGGGGTGAGAAAAACTGCTTAATCTAGTTGCTGTCCAGTCTAATAGGATTGAGAGTTTAGACTGCGTGCTTATATTTTATTTCTTTTCATAACTAACTCTGACTTTTTGCCTATCACTTAATATCACTTAAAATCTACCTTTTATAGTCAATAAATTTGTTTAATTGTTTATCTTCAGTGAGTTTGTATGAAGTGTGGGGCAAATATTCTCAGGTTTGATAAAGGCTGGTGTATGTCCACTTTCCATTGTTCAAGTGGTGTACTAATTAATAAATCTGCATTGCCCATCTTGAGCAGTGCAAGACTGTATACTCCTGGGGTACAGTGCTGGGAGCTGGGGGGATTTGGCTCTGGTGCCTTTCTCTGGGTATTCATGAGTAGCTGTGTGGACATTCATGCAATATAGCTGGGTGTAGAGCTCCTCATGCTGTTGTGCTGAGTGATCACAGCATCTGGAGGGGCTTGTCGTTGGTCACTAGCAAGGCATTGGGAGAGACAGCCCAGGCTGGAGAGATTTAAGGGGACACAGCAGTCCCACAGTCCCAGGCTGCAACCCAAGGGGATCCCATCACACAGGGTTTCTATTCCTGGTACTTCCTGGTGCCCAAAATCCAAGAGAGGGGTACGACCTATTTTTGACCTCCACAACCTCAACAAATATATCCGATATATGAGATACTATTTCATCACCCTATCAACTATCCTCCCTGAGTTGACTCATAATGACTAGTTTGCCATTCTGTACCTTCAGGATGCTTACTTCTATGTGGCAATTCTCCTAAGCCACAGAAGATTTCTCTGGTTTGTTTTGATGAACTGTCATTTTCAGTACATAGTCCTTCCCTTCAGTCTGTCTTACCAAATGTATGGTTGTGGTAACAGCATACCTCAGGAAGAAGGGAATCAATTTCTTCCTGTATCTGGACAACTGGCTATTCCAGGGCAGGTCCAGGGAAGAAGTCCTTTCTCATGTATGCATTACACTATGATTGCTGGACTGTCTGGGTCTCATTCTAAACACCAGAAAGTCAACATTGGTCCTCACTCAGAAAATCAAATTCATTGGGGCCCGAATAGACTCTATGAGTTTGAGAGCATTTCTGCTGACCGACCATTTCCAGACAATTTGCTGCCTTTGTCTTGGTCTGCAGTTTCAACCTACCAGGACAGTTCATATGTGCCTGAGGCTTTTAAGGCCACGTTCGAATGTATGCAGGTGGTTCAATTCACAAGGTTGTGCCTTCACCCTCTTCTAATATGGCTCAGAACTGTTTACTGTCCAAGCCTTTAGTCCCTAGATAGGTTGGTCTGCCTCTGTCTGTCTGATCATGAACTCCTTAAGTAATGTACGGTTCAGGGGAATGTATATCAAGGCATTCCCTTCACTCAGCCCTTATTAACCAGGACTGTTGTCACTGATGCCTCCCTGATAGGTTGGGGAGCACATCTTGGGTCACTGAAGATTTTGGGCTTTTTGCTATAGCAGGAAGCTCCACTGCATATCAGTATGCTGGAGCTTCAAGTCATCTACAATGCCTGTCTCTTTTTCCGAAACCGCATCAAGGGTTTGGTAGTTTCCATACTTACCAACAATACCACCGCAATGTAATATGTGAATAAGCATGGGGGAGCATGCTCAGGGGTGCTCTGCCAAGAGGCAATCAAGTTGTGGCAGTTCTGCATCGATGAGAGTATCACTCCAATATCTGATCACTTGCTTAGAGTCCAGAATCATCTAGTGGACAGCACTAATTTTTCCCTGAATCATGAGTGGTCTCTGAAGCCCAGTGTTCTGCGAGTCATCTGCGCAGCATAGGGCATCCTGACAATTGACCTGTTCACTAGAAGGGGCAAGAGGAAATACCATCTTTTGGGCTTTTGAGTGGGCTCCCTGATCAACCCTTCCACCTCAGCTGGCAATCAGCTCTCCTGTATGCTCTTCCGCCAATTCCAATCATTCCACAGGTCATCCTCAAGCTGAAAGCAGGTTGTCCAACCCTCAGCCTCATTGGCCCAGCATGGCCGAAGCAGTACTGGTTTTCTGACGTTGCACTATTGGTTCAGTTTCCTATATCCCTTCCTCTCCAACCCAACCTGCTCACACAGAATCATGGTCACACTTTGCATCTCTGCTCAGCTCTGTGCATATCAATCCGTGGCTGCTCCGTGGTTGAATGAGGAGGAAAAACAATGTTTGACGTCTGTTTGATAGGTTGTACTCAGTAGTCGGAAACCTTCTACCAGGATGGCCGATTCGGCAAAGTGGAAGCTTTTTTTCAATGTGGTCATTGGCCCGCAGAGCTCAGACAATGCTGGCTTAATATTCACATCATGAAGTATTTGCTGCATCTTCAGTCATCAGGCCTTATGCTTAGCTCACTGAGGGTGCATTTCAACCTTTCATCTACCCATTCATGGAAGATTGGTGTTTTCCAATGTCATGTTGGTGAGATTCTGGAAAGGAATCCTTCAGCTCCATCCTCTTGTCGGATCTTAACACTGTCTTAGTGGCTCTCATGAGACCTCTGTTCAAGCATCTGGCTTCCTGCTTCTTTCCTCTCTTATTTCAAAAAACTGCATTCCCCTTGGTGATAACATCTGCTAGGGGAGTGTGTGAGTTGCAGGCTTTGAGGACAGTGCCTCCTTACATGCAGTTCTCCAAAAACAAAGTGACTTTGTGGCTGCACCCAAAATGTGTCTAAAATGGTCTCTCAGTATCATTTAAACCAGGAGGTATATTTGTCTGTGCTTTTTCTTAAGCCACACTCATCTTCAGAGGAGCAGCATCTTCACATGTTAGACATCAGACAATGTCTGGCCTTTTATCTAGACAGGACTAAACCCTTTCAGGCTTCACCTCATCTGTTTGTGTCGTATGAAGACCATACGAAGGGACAGGCAGTCTCCTCACAGACAATCCCTAAGTGAATAACCTCCTGCATCAAGACTGCATACAAAATAGCTTTGATGACATGCTCTCTACAGGTATGAGCTCATTCTATGAGAGCACAAGCTACAGCAATAGCATTTTAAGTGATGTCTCAGTATTGGATATTTGCAAGGCTGCCACATGGTCGTTGATACATACGTTTACAAACCATTATGTCATTATTGGGATATCCAGAGCAGATGCAAACTTTGGGAAGGCGGTCCTGCAGTCCTTGTTTAAGTGGACTCTGAGCTCCACCGCCTGTGGCTACAGCTTGTAAGTCACCTAAGTGGAATACATGGCTGCATCTACTCAAAGAAGAAGAAATGTTTGCTTACTGTAACTGGTTCTTCGATATGTGATGCAGATATGTATTCCACAGCCCACCCTCTGCCCCTTCCGCAGAGTCTAGCCTTTGCAGGTTCAGAGTGGGGTCAGGGCAGCGCTACCTCATCTAGCCAGGGCAGGGTCTATGGTCAAAAGGCGCGAGCGCCGCCCCTTTACAGGTAGTGCTAGTCAACATTCTCTGGCTCCAGGCACTGGGCACTCACACACCTAAGTGGAATATGCATCTGCAACACATCTTGAGCAACCACAGTAACAGTAAGTAACCGTTTCTTTCCTAATATCTTATTCCATGGCTGTACCATAAGCTCTGCATAATCTTGAACAGTCTGTTTATTCCATGTAAAAGATGGCCTGGTTGTCTTTTCCTGGCAGTTTATTTGAGTGCCTCCCCTGATGAGAAAATGTCTTTGTAATTTGCAAAGACTATCATACAGCTTCAGACCAATTTGTTGTATCTGTGGTAACAGAGCAGAGTCTTCATAAGATGAGGTCTCCTGTGCTTGAATTGAAGTTGATTTTGCTCACTGAAGCTCTAGAAGTGTTAGGAGAACTTGGTTCCACAACCTGTGCTTTGGACCTACGTCCTTACTAGTGGGGAAATACTCAGCTCTTTGATGTTGGAGACTGTCAATGTGTCCTTTAAAGATGGCAAAGCACAGAGAGAAGAGGCCTTTGTTTTTCCGTTACCTTCCAGTCCACTTTCCAGTCCAGGGGGCATCTGGGGCTGGTTCATTGTCCAGCACAAGTTAGACGAGCCTCAGAGCAAACACAAATTTGCATGCATAGTTTTGAAAATCTAGCTTAGTATTAGTAAAAATAAAACCACTGCTTGTGCTCAAGCAGGATTCTGGCAGAGTTTGGGATACTGTTGGGCAAAGTTCCAAAGGTCTGTAAGTTCTAAACATTCCCTTGTCTGCATTAACTTAGCTGACCACACTACATGCCTGCTCCATCTCCTCAGTGAAATGGGTGAGAAAGCCAGCATTAGAGCTAATCTGGGCCTGCATTGTTGGCTAGCTGCACATACGTAACATGCAGCTGGAGTCCTGTACAAAAAGAAGAAGAAATTCTCACTGATTTAACCACTAGTGGAAGGCCAAGAGCATCTTCTGTCTTGTCACTTGGTTGTGTCGGCTACTTGGGGCTGGGTGAGAAGAGAGATGTATGGACGATTAAGCTGATGAGCACAGTCAGTCATGCAAGCAATAGGATACAAAGGTCTGACTATGATATGCATGTGAATATTAGCCCATACTCTATCCCTAGAAGAGAGTAACCATTTTTAAGGTGAAAGAACTAAAATGCTCTCTTTTATCATGTCTCGGGCAGTATATATTTCATGTGGTCTTTGAATAATTGGTGACAGAAGTTGCAGTAAGTTTTTATCTCTTTTTAAAATATGCTGTGAATACCATAAGTAAAATAACCTCTTTCCTTGTTCTTTTAGTTACTAGCATTTTGTTCTTGACAAATTACATCTAATTAGACAATGCCTGAAATCTGCGAAACAACCAAAATACGTAAGAAAGGATTTATGAAAAAATCAGTCTGCTTATTTTATATCTCTTTGGGATTTGATTCAAGAGTCTACAGTTACTACAATTCCTTACGGGGCCCCAACATTCAAGAAAATCTACAGTGTATATTTCAAATCCATCTCCTCTGACACACGGGTACTGCTTCTCAGAACTTCAGATGTGTTACAAATCAAACAGCTCCATCCAGCTTGCATTCTTTTTTTTTGTATCTAAGTTCAGCTGCCAAATTAAAATTTCTGAGGGAAGAGAATAGCTAAAAAACAATGTGGCTGGTATTTAATGAACTTGTAAACTCCAATTTGCTTAAAGCCTTTTTGAAAAGAGAGTGAAATCTGAAGTCTTTTGAAATGCCTAAAATTTATCATAAATAAATAGAAGTGGAGTTTGAGAAACAGGAGATTTACCATGCTGTATAAAAAGGCATTCAGGAAAAAAAACAACCCTGTAAATTAAAACATTTAGGTTGGGATTTTCAAAAAGCCTAAGGGAATTAGGCACCTAGCTCCTATTCAGTGAGACACCGGCTGTCTTGAATAGAAGCTGGGTGACTAATTCCCTTAGGCATCTTTGACAATCCCAAGCTTCTGGACAGATTTATTGCTGACTTACATCCAGCACAGCCCTACTGCCGTTCCCTAGGAGGAACTGCATATCATATAAATCAGTACAGACCTTGACCTTATGTTGAGGGGGTGTGGTGGGGAATTGTATGTAAATTGTAAACAATTCTCATAATAAATTATGATTCTGGGACTAGTTTAAATGTAAGGGCTAGATGCAGAGTGCAACCATTCTTGTTTTCTGAAGATGTTCTTGTTTAAAGAGCATGGAGTTGGAAGTTTTATTTTATTGTTTTAATTTGGTATACCAAAGGGCATCTGAAGGCAGGCAAATCCATAAATAGTGCTAAGGTCCTAGGCAGCCTGCCATTCTGACAGCATATTTTATAAACAATCATAAATAATACTCACTGCAGCATATCAGAGACAATTATACCATGCCATCAGCCCCATTGTTTTGATTTACTGGGGTCTTCGAAGCGAAAGAAATACTCACCTGTCATGCCTAACTGCAAGGCTCTACTATGGTTGATATTTTTTTCCTCAGGGTTTATTATGTTTGGCTCTTGTTTTTGTTATTTTTATGCTTGTTTGTGTTTCAAAATATGGTCAAGAGGGAACCTAGGTATTTTTCCTGAATCAAACAGTATGTGCAATATGAATACAGTGTAGGAGCATATCTTATAATACTATAATACTGCTTTCTAAAACTATGGCACTTATGAAGAGAAACTATGGATACTTTTCCTTTAAATGTATTTGACCAAAAATATCCAGTCTTGGAAGAGCAGAATGGAATAGGATCAAAGCAGCACAGAGCAGGAAAGATAATGCAGAACTAGAAGGACCAGGGAAAGAAGGAGGCAGACAGACAAGACAATAGGTTTATCAAGCACATACTTACATGCTGTCCAGAATTAGGGTCCAAGAGTCAACCTGTAGAGTGATCATTGAGAAATGCTTCAGAGGATAGCATGAAACTTGAGTAATGCACCACTTATGGAATCCTTCCCATTGAACAGGGCAGGGGAAATCCCTGCCTGACCCTGCAGCTGGTAATTAGATTAACCTATACAGTGACCATGGGCATGCAATGTACATCAGGCAAATCATAACCAATATGCCTTCATCAGTGCACATTGTACCTGACTGCATACTATGACTGCACACTGAAGTAAATATTTTGACAATTATTAGGAATTTAGCTTGAGAAGTAGCAGAAAGCCTCTGGTGTGGCAGTGATTTTATTTTAGAACAAATATTCAGTATAGAGGCAGCATAGCCCAAAGGATAGCATATTCCACTGGCACATAGGAGACCTGGAAGATATTCCCAGCTCCAATACTGACCTGCTCTGTGAGCTTGGCCAAGTCACTTCACCTCTCTGTGCCTCAGTTACCCTTTGTCTGTATCGATTGTGAACTCTCCAGGGCACGGATTGTCTCTTACTGTGTGTATGTGCATTGCAGTGCCTGATCTTATTTAGTGCCTCTAGGTGCTACTGCAATACAGATAATTAGTAATGATGATTCCAAAAAGTTCACCTTGAAGGCTGGACCTAAACAGCCAGGGCCGGCTCTGGCTTTTTTGCCGCCCCAGGCAAAAAA
>NW_020685432.1:0-937 GCF_002925995.2 Terrapene triunguis
TAGGTGCCTACATTTCTGCCTGTGTGCATGTGCTGTGCTGCCTCACCGCAGGCGCTCAGACGCCATCTCCTGTCTATGCTCCAGGCTGATCCACAAACCAGGGAAGACAGGCATTTGTCCACCTAAATTGCATGCTGGGCCTGATCAGGTAGGCATGCCCAGAGGCTGCTTACTGGATTGGGCCCATTAGGTGAATTAACACAACAGTTGCAGGTGGTGGAGGGAACCTTCCTTTCTAATCTTTAGCTTAGTGGTTATGGGATGTGGGAGACCCCCAGTTCAAGTCCCTCCTCTGCCTGATGAGGAGAAGGAATTTTAACAGGGATCTACATCGCTCAGGTGAGTGCTCTAATCACTAAGCTATAGTGTCGTTTAACTTTGTCTAGCCCAATTAATATATAATCATTTAATTTAAGTTGAAAAATTTCAATAGAAGAGACTGAGGGAGCCCCATATCAGGATATTCCATACCATAGTGATTAGGGTTCTCACCTCAGATGTGGCAGATCCCTGTTCAAATCACCTGCTTCCTCTCAAGAGGATGTGTGTGTGGGGGGGGAACTTGAATGGGGGGGATTGTCTTCCACATCTTGGGTGAGTACTCTAACCACTAGGCTAAAGATTATAAGAGAGCTGCTCTCTTTCTCCCCCCCACCCCACCCCAGCTGTTTTGTGTAAACTCATCTAAAAGTCCTGATCCAGTTGGTGGCATCTGAGCACACCTGTCAAATCAGGCCCATTCACCGCTTAGGTGGCCTAATGCCTTTCTTACCTCAGTTCATGGATCTCTAGCAGACATAGGTGCTGAACTCTGAGAGAAGCGTGGGACTTAGGATACGCCCCTGTTGTCTGCATCTCCCGCTGGATGGCTTAGGTGGCTCCTAGCATGCTGGCTTTGTGGATTGCATTCAAAGGTGCCTATCGCTTTGCCTAGGGG
>NW_020685432.1:1037-1727 GCF_002925995.2 Terrapene triunguis
GGCCCACAAGCGTAAGTACAATTCAGATCTGAGTAAGGGTTGCAGCACTAGGTCCATAAAATATCAAGTCAACCAGATCTCTCTCATCAACATCGAAATGTGTTTGGCCCAGATCCTCAAAGGTATTTAGGTACATAGACTAATATATACAAAGGGCCTTAGGCATAGGATGATCAGTGTCACAACACCTAACTTTTAGGCCCCTAGGCAAAGCGATAGGCACCTTTGAATGCAATCCACAAAGCCAGCATGCTAGGAGCCACCTAAGCCATCTAGCGGGAGATGCAGACAACAGGGGCGTATCCTAAGTCCCACGCTTCTCTCAGAGTTCAGCACCTATTTCTGCTAGAGATCCATGAACTGAGGTAAGAAAGGCATTAGGTCACCTAAGCGGTGAATGGGCCTGATTTGACAGGTGTGCTCAGATGCCACCAACTGGATCAGGACTTTTAGATGAGTTTACACAAAACAGCTGGGGTGGGGTGGGGTGGAGAAAGAGAGCAGCTCTCTTATAACCTTTAGCCTAGTGGTTAGAGTACTCACCCAAGATGTGGAAGTCCCCCCCACACACACACATCCTCCGGAGAGGATTTGAACAGGGATCTGCCACATCTGAGGTGAGAACCCTAATCACTATGGTATGGAATATCCTGATATGGGGCTCCCTCAGTCTCTTCTATTAAAGTTTTT
>NW_020685433.1:0-3858 GCF_002925995.2 Terrapene triunguis
TAATAGCTCCGGGAGCTATCCCACAGTGCACCACTCTGTTGACGCTCTGGACAGCAGTCCGAGCTCGGATGCTCTGACCAGCCACACCCCCGGGAAAATTTGAATTCATTTTCATTTTCCTGTCAGGGCAGTTTGAATCTCAGTTCCTGTTTGGACATCGAGGTGAGCTCAGCAGCAGTGGCAACGATGCAGAGCTCTCCAGCAGAGATGGCCGTGCAATCTAATAGAAAGAGGGCCCCAGCATGGACTGATCGGGAAGTCTTGGATCTCATCGCAGTGTGGGGCGATGAGTCCGTGCTTTCAGAGCTGCGCTCCAAAAGAAGGAATGCTAAGATCTACGAGAAGATCTCCAAAGCCATGGCAGAGAGAGGCTACAGCTGGGATGCAACGCAGTGCCGCGTGAAAATCAAGGAGCTGAGACAAGGCTACCAGAAGACCAAAGAGGCAAACGGACGCTCCGGATCCCAGCCCCACAGATCCCGTTTCTACGAGGCACTGCATTCCATCCTTGCTGCGGCCGCCACCACTACCCCACCACTGACCGTGGACTCTGAGGATGGGATATTGTCCACGGCCGGTTCCTCAGCGGACGGGGAAGAGGAGGAAGGAGATGAGGAGGACGAGGCAGTCGACAGCGCTTACCAAGCTGATTTCCCCGACAGCCAGGAGCTCTTCATCACCGTTACAGAGATCCCCTACCAACCCTCCCCAGCATGTAACCTGGACACAGATTCAGGCGAAGGATCAAGCGGTAAGTGCTTTAAACATATTAACCTTTATTTTTTACAAAACTTGAATATTAATACTAACAACAATCTGTGAATCATGATTTCTTCCCCCTGGGCGCTTAAGTAATCAGTAACAACTATTTAAAAACAAAAATCAAATAGTGTCCGGTTCTGCATGATTGTGCTGCCCAAGCTGCTCCACTCTTTAGTGCCTGCTACTGCAGCTATATTAGAATCCTGTCTATATGTCCGGGGATAGAGCAGTAGTCCTCCACGGACATCTCCACAAAGCTCTGCTGCAGGTAATGGGATAGCCTGTTCATCAGGTTCCTGGGGAGAGCGGCTTTACTTGGTCCTCCGAAGTAGGAGACGTTCCCGCGCCAGGAGACAAGCAGGTACTCCGGTATCATTGCCTTGCATAGCATGGCGGCATAGGGCCCCGGTCTCTGCAGGCTTTCTCGAAGCATCCGTTGGATCTCGGTGTCCGGGATGTTCATGAGAGTTATGTCGCTCATGATGACCTGCTTTGAATTAGGTAGGGGACTGTTAGTATTGGGACTGCTTGCAACAAGTTCCTTTACAGAACTGTGACCGCTGGTTTACAGCCACGCGGTGGGGGCGGGAGAGGGGCAGCATACAGGGATCTTTCCCTGGCTCATCCGCGAGGGGGTGGGACAGGGCCAGAGTTCCTGCTTGGCCGATTGCTGGCAGCACAGACTGGCAGTGCTTTCAATGTGAAAGGAGGCCAGTGGTACTCCTACAGTTTTAAGCAGCCACAAGTCTACGGCTTACCATGTTTGCCTGCTACAGAGAGTACCGTGTCCTGCCCCGCTTCCCAGATCGGCAGTGCAAAAGCCCAGGCACTGAAGGCGAGGTTCGAAAATTCGACCTTGTCCGGAGTGCGCATGTGATAGGTGTGGTTCATGGTCTTGTTCACAGAGAAAAACTATGTTCTTGATTCACAACCACATTTATCTTTCGGAGGAATTCACTGCCTTTTCCTCATTCCCACAGCCACATCTGCAACTGTCTCCTAACCCAGCTTGGCATCACACTCCCAGAGGCTAGCGCACATTAGGCGGAGAAAGAAGAAGACGCGAGAGGACATGTTCTCAGAACTAATGGGCTGCTCCTGAGCCCAGGCAGCACAGCAGAACTAGTGGAGGGAGAATTTGTCACAAATGCACCGGACACACATGGAACGTGAGGAGAGGTGGCGGGCAGGAAGACCAGCAGGCGACTCAAACACTGCTTGGACTTCTGAGGGAGCAAACGGACACGCTCCGGCGCCTTGTTGATGTTCTGCAGGAACGGAGGCAGGAGGACAGAGCCCCGCTGCAGTCTATCAGGAACCGCAGTCCCCCGCCACCAAGTCCCATACCCCCCTCTCCCAAAGTCCAAAGAAGGAGGGGTGGCAGAGTCCGTGAAAACTCTCACTCCACCCCTGCAGACTGCTCAAGCACCAGAAGGCTGTCATTCCCCAAAATTTGAAAAGTCCTTTCCTGCCCGCCTCACCTAAGCCCCCGTCCGACTTTCACCCCCCAGTTTCCTGTCTGGTTGTTAATAAAAAATATGTTTCTGTTCATTACTGTTTCAGTCAGGTTCTTTTGAGGGAGAGTCTGTCTGGAGGGGGGGAAGGGGATTGGTAATTGGACAGGACAGTCACCTTTAGCAGGGTACAGAGGCGGGGGCAGGTCCAGCATCAGGACACATACACAGTGCAGTCACTAGTGACCCTGGTCAGTCTGGGAGGTGGTTTTCATCTCCTGGGGGGGGGGGGGGTTGCTCTGTGACTTTGTGGCGGGGGAGGGCAGTTACAGATCTTATGCTGCAGTCCTTATCCTGGATCACAGAGCCACGCAGCAGGGGATCTGTAACCCTCCTCCCCCAGGCAGAAACTCACATAGCTGACACATACACGCAGTTCTGCCCAGGAGTGATGGCAGGCTCCGTTGAAACAACCAGTGCACCACTGCGGAGCCTGTCATTCCTGGAGTTTAGAAGCATCATTTGCATCAGAACACTAAACCCGCCCCCCGCCACTGTCTGCGTCCCCGGTTTAAAACATTCCCGCGAAAACAGTAATAAAGACAACGGTGTTCATTAACAAAATAGAACTGATTTTATTTTTTGGGAAGGGGGTGAAGGGGGTATGTAACTGGAGGTTCAGCTTCTGTGTCCACAAACTTAAGAGTCACTGGTTACCCTGCTCAGTCTGGAACCTTGCTTTCAAAGCCTCCCGGATGCACTCCACCACCATTCTGCACTTGCTCAGACGGTAGTTGAACAGTTCTTTTTCTGTGTCCAGGGCGCCAGTATAGGGCTTCATGAGCCAGGGCATTAGCGGGTAGGCTGGGTCCCCGAGGATCACTGTAGGCATCTGCACATCCCCAAGAGTTGTTTTGGAGTCCGGGAAGTAAATACCTTCCTGCAGCCGTGTAAACAGACCAGAGTTCCTGAACACGCGAGCGTCATGAACCTTGCCCGGCCATCCGACGTTGATGTTGGTAAAACGTCCCCTATGGTCCACCAGTGCTTGCAGCACCATTGAAAAGTAGCCCTTTCTGTTAATGTACTGGCTGGCCTGGTGGTCCGGTCCCAGGATAGGGATGTGAGTCCCATCTATAGCCCCACCGCATTTTGGGAATCACATCGCGGCGAAACCATCTATGATGACCTGGCCGTTTCCCAGGGTCACTACCTTTGAGAGCAGTACCTTAACGATTGCGTTGGCTACTTGCATGACAACAACCCCCACGGTAGATTTGCCTACACCAAAGTGGTTCGCGACTGACCGGTAGCTGTCCGGCGTTGCAAGCTTCCAGAGGGCTATGGCCACTCGCTTCTGGACAGTCAGGGCTGCTCGCATCCGGGTGTCCTTGCGCTTCAGGGCAGGGGACAGCAACTCACAAAGTTCGAGGAAAGTCCCCTTTCGCATGCGAAAGTTTCGCAGCCACTGGGATTCGTCCCAGACCTGCAGCACTATGAGGTCCCACCAGTCCGTGCTTGTTTCCCGGGCCCAGAATCGCCATTCCACGATATCCACATGACCCATTGCCACCGTGATGTCCTGAGCGCTGGGTCTCGTGGTTTCTGACAGCTCTGTGCTACTCTCCGACTTCAGGCTCTC
>NW_020685434.1:0-946 GCF_002925995.2 Terrapene triunguis
GGAGTGGGGTGGAGTGTGACAGGGACAGTAGCGTAGCTAGCGGGGTGCAGGGGAAGCAGCCGCTTCCCCTCAGCAAATTTGCCCAAAGTGGTGCCTTTCCAAAGGCGGCCGCCGGCCGGAGGAGTGAGGGGGGCGCAGGCTGGCCGCCCGCAGCGTGGCCGGCAGCCATGGGGGGGCGGCAGGCATGCAGCCGGAGGAGCAGGGGGGCGCAGCTGCTGCCGGAGGAGTGAGGGGGGGCGCAGGCTGGCCGCCCGCAGCACGGCCGGCAGCCATGGGGGGCCAGCGGGCGCGCGGCCGGAGGAGCAGGGGGGCACAGCATGCAGCCCGCAGCCGCGGCCGGAGGAGCGGGGGAGGGGGCGCAGCATGGCCGCCGGAGGAGCGGGGGAGAGGGGCGGTCAGCCGTGCGGCTGGAGGAGCCAGCCAAGGGGGGGGGGGGGGGGGGGTGGCCGGAGGAGGGGACAAGGGGGGCGTGGCCAAAGGAGGAGCCAAGGGGAGGCGCCTTTTTTAGGTTTGCTCCCCCTCCTCTTAAAAGCTGGCTACGCCACTGGACAGGGAGTGTGTTGTGTGCAGGGCTGGCCCTAACTTTTTTGCCACCCCAAGCAGCAAAAAAAAGCACCGCCCTGCTGTAAAACACCACCCCCAGCGCCACCCCCCCCCGCCCAAACCCCCCCCCCCCCCCCCCCCCCCCCCCCCCACCGCCCCCCGCCGAGCGCCGTGCTGCCGAACACCCCCCGCTGCGCTGCTGAACACCCCCGCGCGGAGCGCTGCCGAACACCCCCTGCCGAGTGCCGCGCTGCCGAACACCCCCTGCCGAGTGCCGCGCCGCCAAAACCCCCGCCAAGTGCCGCACCGCCGAACATCCCCGAGCGCCACGCTGCCGAACACCCCCCGCGAAGCGCCGCACTGCCGAAGCCCCCCCCCCGCGCGGAGCGCCGCCAAAACCCCC
>NW_020685434.1:1046-3199 GCF_002925995.2 Terrapene triunguis
AGGCGCCTTTTTTAGGTTTGCTCCCCCTCCTCTTAAAAGCTGGCTACGCCACTGGACAGGGAGTGTGTTGTGTGCAGGGCTGGCCCTAACTTTTTTGCCACCCCAAGCAGCAAAAAAAAGCACCGCCCTGCTGTAAAACACCACCCCCAGCGCCACCCCGCCCCACCCCCCCCACCGAGCGCTGCGCCGCCGGAACCCCGCCGAGCGCCCGCGCCGCACTGCCCCCCGCCACCCCAAGATTAGCCGCCCCTTACCAGGTGCCGCCCCAAGCACGTGCTTGGTTGGCTGGTGCCTGGAGCCGGCCCTGGTTGTGTGTATGTGGGGGGAGAGAGAGTGGGTTTTTGGGGGGCTGAGAGCATGTCAGCATGCTGTTTTGTAAGTTCAGACAGCAGCAGACGTCCCCCTCCCCTCCGCCTCTCTCTCTCACACACAGCATTCCACAGTAATGGTTGCTTTGTCTCAGAGCAGATAAGCATGTTGGCTGTCAAACGGAGCTTTCAAAGGGCATATCCAAAACAATGACAAGAGTGGCCACTTGACTTAAGGGTATTATGGGACGTTTCCGGAGGCTGATCAGAGCGCAGTAATGCAACACCTCATTCACACTGACGCTGGGGCGCTCCAGCGAGGGTGCATCAAACATTATTCCACTCACCGAGGTGGAGTACCAGGAACGCTGTAGCCGCGGAGTCAGAGCGCTTTACGTGCCTTGCCAGTGTGGATGGGGAGTGAGCTAGTGCGCCCGGGGCTCCTTTAATGCGCTGCAACTCGCAAGTGTAGCCAAGCCCAGAGTTACGAACAACCTCCATTCCGAAGGTGTTTGTAACTCTGAGGTTCTACTATACTGGCTTCTTGGGGACAAATATACAGCAATGACTTAATGAAATTGCTAAGATACAATAGCAGAAATATTTGGGCATAAGCTTTCGTGGGTTTTTTACCCACGAAAGTTTATGCCCAAATAAATCTGTTAGTCTTTAAGGTGCCACTGGACTCCTTGTTGTTTTTGTGGATACAGACTAACGCGGCTACCCCTGATACATAATAGCAGAAATGACTGTGAGGAAAAAAGAATCACAGAATGAGTGTGTTAGAGAGCAATAGTTTTTAAACTTTTTTAATATTCTAGATCACTTCTTAAAATAGAGCCTAATTCAAAATCCATTTAAGTCAATTGGGTATTTGCTAAAAGTCCACCAGCCTACTCAATCCAGATGTTCCTCTACGGCTTGGATACATATTTATGATTAGGACAGTATTCAGGAGACCAAATAAAAATTAACTTGCTTTAATATACTTTTTAAATGTCCACGTTTTGTTCTAAATCTAGACTTAATGTATTTCAAATGGGGTCTAAATTTGAACAAACAGGTTTGCCCCTTCCCATTCTACATTAATCTTGCCTCCAGTAATGCTCCATTTTAAAACAGTTTTGTAAAAAGGAGCCAGGAAATCTATTTGGTCATGAGCAACTGCAGCAGAAACAAATTGATTGGGTTAGTGTAACCCATTTTTCCAAAAAAAACAACTCTCAGAGAAACCATCTGTTAGAAGTATTCTGCACTTGCTAACACGGACTAACGAAGTTCAGATTTTAAATTTGTGTTAGTGATTTCTGCAAGCTCCTTGGTATTCTGTTTGTCCCTAATGGAGAGGTCACATAGGGCATTATTAAAATACTGTCTGTTACTAGTATGCCCCTGAAACACTACTGACTGTCAAAGATGAGTCACTAGACCAGTGGTTCCCAAACTTGTTCCACCGCTTGTGCAGGGAAAGCCCCTGGCGGGCCGCGCTGGTTTGTGTACCTGCCACGTCCACAGGTTCGGCGTATCGCAGCTCCCAGTGGCCGCGGTTCGCTGCTCCAGGCCAATGGGAGCTGCTGGAAGTGGACTGCTACATGAGTGCTAACATGCTATATACCTACAATAATGACCATTCACAGCTCAACTGCATTTAACAGTATGGGTCACATTTTTCATATGGGACTCTGAGTTTCCTCTTGGCTTTGGTCACCCAAATTCTTGTGTGCCTCCAAATTCTGCTTTGCTTGCACAAACTATCGCTTCTGCAAATCTGAATATTTGAATGCACAAAATGTGAGCAAAAACTGGAGCATTGTAAATGAGGGCAGTAGAAGAAGCCAGCATGTG
>NW_020685435.1:0-1760 GCF_002925995.2 Terrapene triunguis
TTGTCTTGACCCCTAAAACGATCCTGTGTAAGTTTGTGGGACAACATTATTGGTGGAGAATGCGAAAGGGGGAGCAAGCATAGAATCCACAGTTATTATAAAACTGGTGTGCACACCGCCAGCTTTAGCAAGCCTGGCACTATAGAAAAAGAGTGTAAACTTTCAGTTAATTAACCAAACTCTGAAGGATATAGGAGTTTAGGTTTAAATTGTGTTATAAAGGTACATAATCCGGGGAAGGATTAACCAAACTCTGAAGGATATAGGAGTTTAGGTTTAAATTGTGTTATAGAGGTACATACACCCTCAGCCATAGCAAGACTGAGCTAAAGAGGAGAACTTAGTGTTTCTCACTCTGATCCGGGGAAGGATTTGTATAATTGGTGTATGAACCCTCGGTGGTAGCAGACCGAGTAATACAGAGGGAGGCTTAGCGTCTCTCCCTCTGGCCCAGAGTGGGTTAAAAACATAAGATACAGATCTTGTTCTGTTAAATCAAACTCTGAAGGATATAGGAGTTTGGGCAGTGTAGTGTGGTTTATGTTTGTTTGTTTGTTTGTTTTGTTTTTTTGTAAGTAATATTGTGGTAATTTCACAATTTTGAAAAAAATGTTTAAGGAACGGGACCAGGAAGGGTGGGGGCTAGTTAAAAAGCCCACCCTCCTTGCTAAATTGGGAGTGGAAAAAGCTTGTACCCATGGAAAGGACCTGTTTATTGAAAAAAGCAGGATCAGGCCCAGGCAAGCAAAAGATAAAGAAACTGAAAAACAGGTTAGGTACAGAGAGTTAAAACAGCACTCTCAAATCTTACAGCAGCAGTAACATCAGGAAAAAAAACATTTGAGACCCCAGAAGGGGGCAGACCTTTGGGACCCCTCTGGAGATTGGGAAGGGGGATATTTGGGATATTTGGGTAAATTCCTCCTCCCAGGGCCAAAATGCCATTGAAACAGTTAACAACAGTGCCTGCTTCTGCCTCAGATCTCCAGGCTATGGCAAAATGGCTGAAAATTTTAAAACAGAAATTTTTTTTCTAGATGAAGTGTTAATGCCCTTTTACTAAGAGAAAGAAAAATTTACACTCACAAAAAAATGCACAATTTAATTAGCATTTGTGCAGCCCCAAGTACCAAACACACTGTGGCAGAAACTAAGCAGGTTCTGCCATGGTGGAAGCACTGTGCTAATTTGTTTCCAAGCTTTTATCTTGCAGGCTCTAAACCAGAACATCAGGAGAGCTGGTACCAGCTGAAGAGTTATAAAATACCATGGTTATAGTGTCATGACAAAGTCTGTGTTCAGTGTTCTGTGTTGCATGTTCTGTGTCTGTCTCTAGTGGTGTCCTGTGCTAGCATTGGGTCCAGAAAAAGAGGGGATACTACACTAGACAGGGCAAATGTCTTTTCCTCTCTCTACTTCCCCCATGTCCATCCAATTTATCAATCACCACTTGTGTCCAAAGGACTTTGGTCCTCAGTGCATCAGGTTTATTTTTTGTTAGGTTCTCTAATAGTCATTTTGTTGTTAATTTTTGTTATTAATACATTTGTATTGTTAGTTACATTTGCTTGTATTGTTAATTCCACACTTTCCTCTATGCACTCTGGTTCTACTTCCCCAAGCCCTAAAGGGTAGTTCTTGGGCCCCCATAACCTGTAAAACGTTGGCCCATAATTGTAGGGCCCCATCTTTCAGGTCCCCAGAAACCTCTTGAGAACAACTGTTAAAAATAGGAAATTCTGCAACATTTTAGCAACTAA
>NW_020685436.1:0-2999 GCF_002925995.2 Terrapene triunguis
GGGTGGTGGGGCCCTCAGCCATCGTGGCGGCCTCCAAAATGTATGGGAAGGCCGTGTTCTTCCTGGCGTCGGAGGCCGCCGCGCAGGAGGCGGTGGAAATTGGCCTGACGGTAGGGGGCGTGTTTGTTCCTTTGGAACCCTTGGAGGATCTAGGCGTACGGGTGGTCTTGACCTCCGTCCCGCCCTACCTCCCCAACGCCGCCCTGTTGCCGGCCCTCTCCGCCCTGGGGAAGCCTATTTCAGTTATAAGCCCTCTTTCGTTGGGCTGTAAGGACCCCGTCCTCCGTCACATCCTGTCTTTCCGCCGGCAGGTCCAGCTCCAACTGCCGCCGGCGGCGGGTGTCGGAACGGCGCTCGAGGGGTCCTTCCTGGTGCCCCACCACGGGGCCCGCTACCGGGTCCATTATTCGACGGGGGAGGCCCGGTGCTTTCTTTGCCGAGCGCCGGGGCATGTCCGGAGGGACTGTCCCCTGGCCCGGCTTGGAGGGGCGTCCGGGACCCCCGAGGCCCGGGAGAGTGCCGGCCCTGTCATCGCCGGCGACCCTGGCGGTTCGGCCACTGCTGCTGCCGCCGTCCCTCCTCCTTCTGCCGCGCTCCCCGCTCTGGCCGCGGAGACGGCCGAGCAGGCGGGCCTTGCCGTCGCCGACCCTGGATCGGCGGGGCATGTGGAGGTGGGGGCGGGGCAGCTTCCACCGGCCGCGGGGTCGAACCCGCCCCAGGGGGAGGGTTCGCCCTTGCTCTCTGGCCCTTCCCCCCTGCCACCCCGAGCCCCGAAATTACTGCCCTTGCCCTCTGGCCCCGTCCCTGTTGACCGGCCCTCCACCTCCTCTTCCACCGCAGAGGGCTGGGTGACCGTCCGGGGAAAGCGCAGCGCCCGCGGGTCGCGGGCTCTCTCCCTCCCCTCTGATGAGGAGGGAGAGCAGACCCCCCGAAAGATGTTGCGGGGGGCCGACGTTGCTAGTGCTTCCATCGCGCCCCCGGACGGTACCCAGCAGGAGGCGCTGGCCATGGAAACTGTGGACGCCGTGGCAGCGGCTGGGGAAACTCCTGTCCCTATCGTTGAGCCCGCACCTGAGGAGGCTTCGGTAGCGGTTCTCCCGGCCCCTGCTCCAACCGAGTCCCCCGCCGCCGCCGATGTTGCCGAGGCGGCCTTTGTCTCCGTGACTGGCGGGGAGGTCGCCGGGGCCGAGGGGACCGCTTTCGCCTCCTTCTTTGATGAGATTGAGGCCCTGGGTTTGACCCCAGTTACCCAGGGGGAGGACAACCTTCCACCAGCGGGCCCCGCTCCGAGCGCTGACTCAGTCCCGGGCCCCCCTTCTGCTCCCGGTCCTGTCGCCCCCGATTTAGTTTTGGGGGAACCCTTGGCCCTACCTGCCAGTCCGGCCGCGCCTGCCATCTCGTGCACAGCCGCCGAGCCCCTTGGGGTGACGGCTGTTGCTGAGCAGCCGGTTTCTACCCCCGATCCCGCCCCTTCCACACTTCCTGCCCCAGAGACTTCCCCAAACCCTGCTGCCTCCGTCCCCATGGATGCTGACCCTAGCCAGGGGGAGCCGCAATCTAGCGGTTTGGCAGCAGGGGATGGGGAGCTTGTTCCTGTCCTTGACCCTGTTCCCTCTCCTGCTGTCCCCGAGGTGTCTCTTTCTGCCACCTCTGGGTTCACTGCCGCCCCCGGGGTTGTCGCATTTTCGTTGCCTGCTGACGACCCTCGGGGGACGGCTTTCGTGTCTCCCCTTCCCGCCACTGTTGGGGCTGTGTTGTTCCCTCAGCCGCCCTCCCCTTTGCCGGGGACAGTGACGGGCGGCCCGGCGCAGCGGCGCCGGAGCTCGGCCCCTTGTTTGTCCGTGGGCCGCGAGGACCCTTCGGGGGCCCTGCCGGAGGATGGCAGCGGCTCGGCCGCTGCCTCCCCCTCCGCGCTGCGGGATGAGCTGCGCCTCTTTCTCTCGGATACCCGTGGTTCCCAGGGTAAGGTGCAGCTCGCCCTTCGGCGCTGGGGGGACTTCCATCTCGTCCTCCGGGCTCTGGAGGCACTTTTGGGGGAGGGGCGAGGGTCCGATCGGCGAGACATCGCGGCCTACCGGCGGGCCCGCAGGTTCCGCGACTCCTTGTTGGCCTTCGGGGTCGAGCATGGGATCATGCGGGGCCCGCTGGAGGCCGTCGATCCCTCCACCTGTGAGGATCTGCCCCAGCCCTCGACATGACAGTCACCACCTTTGCATCGTTGAACGCCCGGGGCTGTAGGGTGGGTCTCCGCAGGTGCCAAGTGCTCTCCTTCCTTCGGGAGGGGGGGTACTCTGTGATTTTCCTGCAGGAGACCCATACGGCTCCGGCCGTCGAGGCTAGCTGGCGGCTTGAGTGGGGAGATGGGGTTTATTTTAGCCACCTCAGCGCCCACTCAGCTGGAGTGGCCACCCTGTTCTCCCCGGGGCTGCGGCCTGAGGTGCTGGGGGTCGCCGAGGTTGTGCCGGGCCGCCTGCTGCACGTCCGGGCCCGTGTGGAAGGGCTAGTTCTCAATTTGGTCAACGTTTATGCCCCGAACAAGGGCCCGGACCGCGTGCCTTTCTATCGGCGGGCGGCGGCCTTCCTCGGCACTCTGGATTCTCGCGAGTGCCTGGTCCTTGGCGGGGACTTTAACACCACCCTCGAAGACCGGGACCGCTCAGGGCTTGAGACTTCCCAGGCGGCCGCGGGCGTCCTCAGGGAGATTGTAGACCATCACTCCCTGGTGGACGTCTGGCGCGACCACCACCCGGACGACGATACCACCTTCACCTATGTCCAGGTGGAGGATGACCGGTCGCACCACTCCCGGTTGGACCGGATTTATTTGTCCCGCCTTCATCTGGCACAGGCCCATGCCTCCAGCGTCCGGCCGGCCCCGTTCTCGGATCACCATTTGGTGTCCGTGACGGCCTCTCTCAGTTCTGATCGGCCAGGGCCGGCCTATTGGCATTTTAATAATAGTTTGCTAGAGGACGTGGACTTTGTGGCCACCTTCCGGG
>NW_020685437.1:0-919 GCF_002925995.2 Terrapene triunguis
TGTGAGTGCCACTGAAAATCAGCTTGCGTGCCGCCTTTGGCACGCGTGCCATAGGTTGCCTACCCCTGACCTAGAAGCTGATAAGGTGATAAGTAATAGTAGCATGGATTTGTCAAGAACAAATCGTGCCAAACCAACCTAATAGCTTTCTTTGACAGGGTAAGAAGGCCATGGACAGGGAGGAAGTGGTAGACGTGGTATATCTTGACTTTAGTAAGGCTTTTGATATTGTCTCGCATGACCTTCTCATAAACAAACTAGGGAAATACAACCTAGATGGAGTTAGTATAAGGTGGGTGCATAACTGGCTGGAAAACCGTTCTCAGGGATCAGAGGGGTAGCCGTGTTAGTCTGGATCTGTAAAAAGCAACAAAGAGTCCTGTGGCACCTTATAGACTAACAGATGTATTGGAGCATAAGCTTTCATGGGTGAATACCCACTTCTTCAGACACATGTAATGGAAATTTACAGAGGCAGGTATAAGTATGCAGGCGAGAATCAGTCTGGAGATAATGAGGTTAGCTCAATCAGGGAGGGTGAGGCCCTCTTCTAGCAGTTGAGGTGTGAACACCAAGGGAGGAGAAACTGCTTTTGTAGTTGGCTAGCCATTCACAGTCTTTGTTTAATCCTGAGCTGATGGTGTCAAATTTGCAAATGAACTGAAGCTCAGCAGTTTCTCTTTGAAGTCTGGTCCTGAAGGTTTTTTGCTGCAGGATGGCTACCTTTATATCTGCTATTGTGTGGCCAGGGAGGTTGAAGTGTTCTCCTACAGGTTTTTGTATATTGCCATTCCTGATATCTGACTTGTGTCCATTTATCCTTTTACATAGGGACTGTCCAGTTTGGCTGATGTACATAGCAGAGGGGCATTGCTGGCAGGGAGTAGTTATCAGTGGTTCACAGTCAAGCTGGAAGAGC
>NW_020685437.1:929-1462 GCF_002925995.2 Terrapene triunguis
TGCAAGTGCTTTGAGGATAGGATTAAAATTCAAAATGATCTCAACAAACTGGAGAAATGGTCTGAAGTAAATAGGGTGAAATTCAATAAGGACAAATGCAAAGTGCTCCCCTTAGGAAGGAACAATCAGTTGCACACATACACAATGGGAAATGACTGCCTAGGAAAGCATCCTGCAGCAAGGGATCTGGGGGGTCATAGTGGAGCACAAGCTAAATATGAGTCAACGATGTAACGCTGTGGCAAAAAAAGTGACCATCCTTCTTGGCTGTATTAGCAGGAGTGGTAGATAATGATGGGAGCTGGGTGAGTTCTACAGACCAGCCTGGATTGCTTGGTAAGGGGAGGCTCGTTTGAGTAACATGGGTTTTAATCCAGCCAAATACAAGGTCAGACCTCTAGGACCAAAGGTCACACTCATGAAATGAGAGTCTCTACCCTGGAATGTGGCGACACTGACAAGGACCTAGGGGTCATGGTAGAAACATGTTTTGGGACCGGCTCTGTTCAATATCTTCATTAATGACTTAGATA
>NW_020685438.1:0-212 GCF_002925995.2 Terrapene triunguis
CAGAAAAGCCTTTGTGCAGTTTCACATGAAAAATTTAAACTGGAGAAGATGGGATTCATGAGAATTGAAAGGGAGTCACGGAACTGGATAAAAGACTCAGTGGGCCATGCTGAAAGGCAGGGCCGGCTCTAGGTATTTTGCCGCCCCAAGCAAAAAAATTTTTGGCTGCCCCCCCCCCCCCCCCCCCCCCCCCCCCCCCCCCCCCCCCCCCC
>NW_020685438.1:312-1465 GCF_002925995.2 Terrapene triunguis
CCCCCCCCCAACTTCTGCCCTAGGAGCCCACCCCCTACCTGTCCCCTGACAAACCCCCGGGACTCCCATGCCTATCCAACCACTGCCTGCCCCCTGACTGCCCCCCCAAACCCCTGACCCATCTAACCCCCCCTTCTCCCTGCCCCTGACTGCCCCCCCGAACCTCCACCCCATCCAGCCCCCCAGCCCCCTTACCGTGCCACTCAGACCAGCGTGTCTGGCTCTGCGCAGCGCCAGACACACTGCTGCATACATGCTGCCGTGCTCCCCCGCGAAGCCACAGTCCCGCGCCCCCCAGCACCTGCCTTCCAGATTTGAACACCTCAAAATTCAGGAGTGCTCAAGCTCAGTTTGGGCAGTTGTTACTTCATTTCTCCCAAATCAAATATACTGATCCACTGTAACTTGCTGTAGAAAAAGTAGGATAAAATTAAGCAAGAAATGCTTCCCAGTGGTTATTAGGACTGGAATTGCTATTTTCAACAGCCATTGCCTTGTTTGTTTGTTTGTTTAAAAGGAAGACAGTGATATTGCATTGGCAAATTCCCCATAGAAAGAAAGAGTGGAACAAAAGAATAATAAAGGCACCTCAACTTTTCCCCATTTATGTAGGACAGTCTTATAATATGCATCCAGATATCCTCCAATCACACAAGCTGAAAATAGTTCCACTTTACTGAAGTTCTGTAACCATGCGGGAACCAATCCTGTCTGTGTTCTGTGCACATCTAAAATTCCTGCTGAATGACTTGCCGTGGGAGCGAGTTACCAGTGACCCAGGGCTGCGGCGGAAGGAGGGTGCAGGTAGGGGTGGGAGAGAGCCCAGGGCTGGGGCAGCAGGAGGTGTGTGTGGGGGGCAATGATGGGGGGGAAATGAGGGAGCCCAGAGCTGGGGTGGCAGGGGGTGTGGGTGGGGGGGGAGAGCCCAGGGCTGGGGCAGCAGGGGGGTGCGGCGAGGAGCCCAGGGCTGGGACGCGGGGGGGGGCAGCCAAAAATTTTTTTGCTTGGGGCGGCAAAATACCTAGAGCCTGCCCTGCCTTTCAGCATGGCCCACTGAGTCTTTTATCCAGTTCCGTGACCCCCTTTCAATTCTCATGAATCCCATTTTCTCCAGTTTAAATTTTTCATGTGAAACTGCACAAAGGCTTTTCTG
>NW_020685439.1:0-5496 GCF_002925995.2 Terrapene triunguis
CTTATTCCCCCTGAAAAGATCCTGTGCAGTACTTTAAGTACAACAATCCCCCACCCCTTCATCCATCCATCCATCATTCATCCATCCCCTTCCCCACCCTCCCTCCATCCCCCACTCCTTCCTCCATCCATCCATCCATCCATCCCCTTCCCCACCCTCCCTCCATCCATCCCCCACCCCTTCATCCATCCATCCATCCATCCCCTTCCCCACCCCTCCCTCCCTTCCTGCGCCCTCTATCCACCCAGCCCCCCATGTAACTAAGCTGCCTCCCCAGCCCCACACCCCCAGCACAGCACCTCCTGCCCCACAGTGCTGTGGTCTCCTGTCCAGTCTCTGACCCCTCCCAGCCCCACGGAGCACGGTCCCCCAGCAATGAATGTCCCAGGCAGAGAATGGGGTGTCCATAGGGGTGGCTTTATTGAGGGGTCTGGGAGACATCGCTCTGGGGGTGGGATGGGGGTCACCACTGGGGGAGGGAGGGGCAGTTTGGGATGTGGGAGGACCAGGGTGTGGGGGGGTTGGGGTGTGGGAGGTCAGGGGATTAGGGGCAATTGGGGTGGGACAGGGGGATCTGGGTGCAGGATTTGAGGGGAGTCACCCCAGGTATGAAGCCAGAGGCCTGAGAACAACGGGGCCCATGGGGGCGGTGGTGGTGGTGGGGGGTCAGGTCCAGCCTTCGCCCTCAGTCAGGGGAGGGCACCATGGGGCTGGGAGCCCCTCACCCTGCGTCGGTCCTCAGAGCCCCTGGCGGGGGCAGGTCCAGGAGAAAGGGCCGGAGGTCGGCAGAGGTAAAGGACAGAGGCACCTGGGGGAGAGATGGGGGCAGGATGGAGGGAAGGAGAAAGGCAGGAAGGAGGAGAGAGAGGTTATTGGAAAAGAGGCGCTGCCCCCTGCCCCGCCCCTGGAGAGAAGGGGGCACTTACCTGGGGGGGCCCTGGGTCAGGCTGTGGGTCGGGCCGTGGGGCTCTCACTGGGGCTGAGAGTTTCGGGGGCCAGGGCCGGGGCCGATGCCGCGGCTGCCGTAAAACTCCACCACCTGGTTGGGGACTTCGGCCAGCACGCACTTGGCCAGCGCTGCCGGCGGGGCCTGGGGAGAGAGACGGAGGGAGTGAGGCAGAGCCAGACGGATGGAGGGAGTGCGGTGGAGCCGGACGGAGGAGGGCGGATGGAGGGAGCTTGGCGGAGCTGGACGGAGGAGGAAGGGAGGAGGGAGTGCAGCAGAGCCGGACGGAGGAGGGAGGGAGGAGGGGATGTGGCAGAGCTGGACAGAGGAGGGCGGATGGAGGGAGCGTGGCGGAGGCGGACTGAGGAGGGTGGACAGAGGGAGCGAGGCAGAGCTGGACGGAGGAGGGTGGACGGAGGGTGCGCGGCAGAGGTGGATGGAGGGAGCGTGGGGGAGCCGGACGGAGGAGGGTGGAGGGAGGGAGCACAGTGGAGCCGGACAGAGGAGGGAGCACGGTGAAGCTGGATGGAGGGTGTGCGGCAGAGGTGGACGGAGGGAGCACAGCAGAGCCGGACGGAGGAGGGCGGATGGAGGGAGTGCGGTGGAGCCGGATGGAGGAGGGAGGAAGGAGGGAGTGTGGCGGAGCCGGACGGAGGAGGGTCCCCCCGCCCATCTCCCACTCACCTTCTTGAATTCGCGGAAGGGCACGAACTGGACAATGTCGCGGGCGGCCTGCTCCCCCCCGGACTCCTGGGTCCCGTCCTCATCCAGTGCCCGCATGTCGGAGAAGTCGGTGTTCCCCACCCCCACAATGATGATGGAGACGGGCAGGCGCGAGGCTCGGGCGACGGCTTCCCGCGTGGCCGGCATGTCGCTCAGCACCCCGTCCGTCAGCACCAGCAGCACCCGGTACCGCTGGGGGGAAGGGGGAGGTCGGTGCGGGGGGACCCCAAACTCCCTCTGCGTCCAGGCCCCTCCAGCCCCCCTCCTGCTTCCCCCTCCCCCTCTGCCCTTCCCCCTCACCATGGGATGCCCGCTGCCCTCTTCCTCGCTGGCGGGGGCCAGCACCCGGTTGATGATGGGGGCCAGGTTGGTGGGGCCATAGAGCTGGATCTGGGGCAGGCACCGCTTGTAGGCCTCGATCACCCCCGAGATCCCTGCAGGGGGAGAGATGCTCAGGACTCCTGGGTTCTCTCCCTGGCTCCGGGAGGGGAGTGGGGTATGGTGGTTAGAGCAGAGGGGGTTGGGAGCCAGAACTCCTGGGTTCTCTCCCCGGCTCGGGGAGGGGAGTGGGGTCTATGTGTGCAGCTACAGCTTGGAGAAGAGACTTGCACTGTAAATAAAGTTCTGTTGAAGTTGTTAATACTTTGCTTGGTGGATACAACAGTCTAGTGGTTGGAGCAGGGGGGCTGGGATCCCGGACTCCGGGGTTCTGTCCCCGGCTCTGGGCAGGGAGTGGGGTCTAGTGGTTAGAGCAGAGGGGGACTGGGAGTCAGAACTCCAGGGTTCTCCTGGGCTCATCTCAGTCAGGGGTCTGTTGAGCATTGCCTAGGTTAACGAATGACACTCGCTAACGAAGAGAGAGAGATTCTCCTACATTCACACTCCGGGTTGTCTGGGTCGAAGTTGATGGCGAAATCATGGGAGACCTGGGAAAGGAGGAGACGCTGGCTCAGAGAGAGGGCAAACACTGCCCCCCCAACCTACTCCCCCACCCCCAGCTTCCCGAAATGTACCTCGTAGTTTGGGGGGATCCGTGCCCCAAATCCAAAGGCTGGAAACTTCTTGTCGCTGGAAGAGAGAGAGATGGTGGGGTGTGTGTGTCAAGCCAATGAACCCTGAATAGCAAATGGGACCCAGGAGTCCAGGATGGCAGTGCAGGGCTCTCAGCCCAGGGCACTGGTACCTCCCAGCCCCTGGGGCATAACTTGAGATAGCCAGACCCTATTGTAAAGGACTGTGGGTAACTTGCTACCACGGGGCTCCAGGGCAAAGGACTGTGGGTAATTTGCTGCTGCAAAGGATGGTGGGTCGCTTGGGAGAGCAGGAATCTGATGCAAAAGATTGTGGGTAGTTTGCAAGAGCGGGACTCTTGCAAAGGACTGTGGGTCATTTGAGAGAGCAGAAATCTGGTGCAAAGGATTGTGGGTAGTTTCTGAGAGAAGAGACTCTTGTGGTAAACACAGGCTAGCTTTCTGTGGGTAGTCTGTAAGAGCGGGATTCTGGGGCAATGCATGGTGGGTAATTTGCTGTTGGGGGCGGGGGTGGGGGGAGAGCCCGGGATGGAACCCAGGATGGGATGGATCCGGGATAGCAGCGCAGGGTCTCTGCCCTAGGGGGTGCTGTTACCTGTCGTAGTCCTGGCAGATCTCGCCCACGGCTGACAGCGCTTTGAGGTATTCGTTGGGTTCCTTGGGGTTGATGAAATGCAGGGAGTGCTCGCTGCGCGGGTCGCCGTTGGAAGCTGTGAAGTCAATCGCCACCTGCAGGGGGACGGGGGCAGCGCCCCCCAGGGGTTAGATGGGGGGGTGCACGCCCCAATCTGAGCCTCTCCCCGCCCCGCCACTGGGTCCAGCCACCTCACCGTGAAGTAGATTTGCAGGCCCCCCATGATGTAATCCAGGAACGTGTGAACCTTCTCCACCTGCCCGGAGAGGGTGAAATAATATTAGTGGCAATCAGCGAGGATTCCTAACGAGGCATTAACAATGAGCGATAACGACCCGTTCATCGCAGAGCCGTGGCAATGTCGGATGGAAGGGACCTGACCGACTCCAGCCCCGCCGGTGCTGAGGCAGGACCATGTAACCTGAACCCAGCCCTGACGGGTCTTTGTCGAACCGGGTCTTCCAAACCTCCAACGTTGGGGCTTCCCCAACCTCCCTTGGATGCTCAACTCCCCCGCGAGTTCGGGAGTTTCTCCTAATGTCCAACCTCGCTCTCCCTTGCTGCGGGATAAGCCCCTGGATGTCTGGTCCCGCCGTCCACGGAGAACAATGGATCCCCGTCCTCCTCAGAATGGCCCTTCAGCCATTGGAAGACTGTCAGCGGGTTCCCACCTCAACCTTCTGTAGACAGACATGCCCAGTTGTTTTTAACCTTCCTTCCTAGGTCAGGTTTTTCTAAACCTTTGATCGCTGTTTGTTGCTCTCCTCTGGACTCTCTCCAATTAGTCTACATCTCCCCTGAAATGTGACGCCCAGAATTGGACACAACACCCTGCTGAGGCCTCATCAGTGCCAAGCAGAATGAGATAAATATCTCCCATGTCTGACGCACCACCCTCCTGTTAATACGCCTCTTTCTCGTAACTGCGACACATGGTTGGCTCATCTTCAATCTGTGAGCTGCTCGAACTGCCAGCGCCTTCCCCACTTTGCCTTCGGAGTGTTCCTTCCCAAGGGAAGTACTTTGCACTTGCCTTCATGGAATTTCATCCTGTTGGTTTCAGACCAATTCTCCACTTAGTCAAGGTCATTTCTGATTGCTAAGCCTGCCCTCCAAAGCGCTGGCATCCACACATTTCATAAGCCTCCTCTCGACTCCATTAGCCAAGTCGTTAACGACAATATTGACTAGGACCGGATCCAGGACTGACCCTTGCGGGACCCCACGAGATACATCCAGCAAGCCACTGATAACTACTCGTTGAGTCCAGGCTGTCGCCTGGTGCTCAGTGATAATTAATAATGCAAATTAATTGAAGTAGAAAGGTAAAAACTCGCAACCTGTTAATCATACAGACAAATCATTAATGCAGAACAATAATTAGTTAAAATAATGAGGAGGGCCACAGTTATTAATAAAACAGAGTCAGTTATTTATTGACGAAGGTGTGCAAGTACTTAGTGGCTTGACAAGGTTGCCCAGCGAGTCTGCGGTAAAGCAATGAATTGGACCCAGGAGTCCTGCGCCCCAGGCACTGCCCGCAGAACCACCCTTTCGCCCCCTCACTCACCTTGCACTGGGTCAGAACCACCGTGCCAGAGTTGGTGTAGTGTTTCTTCTTCTCCTGGTACTTTGGGTTGATGCACTCAAACTCCATCTGCCCAGCGATAGGGAAAGTGTGTGTGTGGGGGGTCAGATTTGTACCTTCCAATTCTCACCTGCTCCAGTGCTGGGGAGAGAACCCAGGAGTCCCAGACCCACCCCCCATAACCCACTCAACCCCACTCCCTTACCAGAGCTGGGAGAGAACCCAGGAGTCCTGGCTCCCAGCCCCATCCCACACACCAGGCCCCACTCCCCTCTCAGAATCCAGGAGTCCTGGCTCCCAACCCCACCCTCCATACCTCTTTCCCTGAGGAAACCTCCTGCATTTCACGGAAGGTTGTCGTGAATTCACCAATGTAATCGTGTTTCCCACTGGAGTTATAGTCGTAAACGACACACTGGGAGAAAAGAGAGATGGAGTGATAGTGTGAGAGACGCCCCCCCTCCCCGAGCCAGGATAGAACCCAGGAGTCCTGGCTCCCAGCTCTAACCACTGGACCCCGCTCTCCTCCCAGAGCCAGAGAGAGAACCCAGGTGTCCAGGCTCCCAGCTCTAAC
>NW_020685439.1:5506-6087 GCF_002925995.2 Terrapene triunguis
CCCAGAGCCAGAGAGAGAACCCAGGTGTCCAGGCTCCCAGCTCTAACCACTGGACCCCGCTCCCCTCCCAGAGCCAGAGAGAGAACCCAGGTATCCAGGCACTCACCCGTATGGTCTTGTCTGGGTCGCAGCTGCAGAGCGAGTGGAGGGAGACACGGAAGGGTTCCCAGCTGGGGCTGAGGTTGTTATTTATCACCTAGGGGAGGCAGTGGGGTGAATATGGGTCACTACTGTCCACTCTGCCCTGCTGCCCCATCCCTCACCTGGCACCATCCCTGCCCCCTCCCTTCACCTCCTCTCCCACCCTATCCTCCCACTGCTTCCAGACAACCTCCCTGCCAGCCTCCCACCTTCCCCTCGCCCCAGCCCCTCACCTCCGTCCTCATCACCAGCTGCTCCGTGTTGTTACTGTTCACCTTGTAGATTTCCAGGAAAGGGTCAGACTTGCTGAAGAGATCCTACAGCAAGGGAGAGAGAGAATCCACCCCAGGACGCCTGGGTTCCAGGCCGGCTCTGGGAGGGCAGTGGGGTCTGGTGGGTTGGAGCAGGGGGGGCTGGGAGCCAGGACTCCTGGGTTCTCT
>NW_020685440.1:0-2128 GCF_002925995.2 Terrapene triunguis
CCAACCATTAGGAAGCCATTTGTAGGCACTAATACCACAAACCCAAAAGGCTTCACCATAACTAGCCCTTCCATTGTTACCTTGTGAGTCCTGTAGGGCAGTTTGTGGGGAAAGGGTAAAGAATGCAGCTCCGGTTTGCCACCCGGTGGCATTTAGTAAAGGAACAGTGAGACTTATACCAGGACCAATATAAAATCTATACTTACTGATGCCCGCAAACCAGGTATGTTTACTTGTACTGGCTTGCTGATAACATATGAGACCAGTGGGTGGAGAACGTAAACGAATAGGCTGGGGCTTACGAGTGCCACTATAATGGGAAATCCAAGAGCCATGGTGTAGGCCATAAGGAGCTTCCGCAGTACAATTAGATCGCAAACCTAAATTGTCAGAGGTGCTGCTGCTGGTAACCATCCACCTTTGACAATAGTCTGACCAATTTTGGGGTACTACTCTCCAGGGCAATCCCGCTGAATGATGGGGAGTCTGGGCACATATCCAACAGTTGGAAAGATTGAACTCACGGGCAAAGGCAATTTTCAGGGCCTCATATGTGTTGGTAGCCATATTTGCAGGGATGGCCCCCCATCCTGCATGCGATGTGGGTGAAACAGTAGGTAACAGAAGAATTGCCTCTGTGATAAAAAGAAATGCTGTGAGAGACCCTAAACTTAAACCCATATTGTAATCACCACAACCCAAATACCCAGAGTACAATAAGAATTATTGACACTAAACAAGTCAAAAAATAACAAGACCAAATACACAGGCCAGATCCGCCTTCTGTGAGAAAATAAAACCAATGTTCAGGGTTCTCGCGAGGAGTATGTTGTGACTGTTCAGAAAGATCACAACGCATTCCCAGTGATCCTTACTGTCTTTTGAATAACAGCTTAAGTCCCAAATCGTCGTTAGCAGTCTTCTCCGCAGGCTGGACAGTCCACTGTTTAGGAATGGGCACTGCTTTCAGTCGAGAGTGATGAATCCAGTTCTTGTGTCCTTTGACCTTTGCCGCTGTATGGGTGACAAGCAGGACGGTGTGGGGTCCCTTCCACTTCTCTTGGAGAGGCTCGTCCTTTCAGGTCTGCACGAGAACGGAGTCACCAGGCTGCAGGGAGTGGACCGGAGTATCCAGCAGAAGAGGCTGTGAATCTTTGGTGTATCTGTGAAGAGAAGAAAGAACAGCAGACAGAGAGCACATATACTGAGACAAAAAACCACACCCCATTTCCCATTCCCCTGCCAGAACTGGGGTACCATTCATAGGCCATGCTTTTCCAAACATAATTTTGAAGGGACTAAGCCCTATCCTACCCTTAGGGAGAGCACGAATTTGAAGTAACACAAGGGGCAAGGCATCAGGCCACTTAAGAGAGGCCTCCTGACAGACCTTTGAGAGGTGTCGCTTGAGTGTCTGATTTGTGCGTTCCACTACTCCACTGGCTTGTGGTCGCCAGGGTGTGTGGAGTTTCCAGGGGATTTGCAGAGCACTTGCTATCTTTTGAACCACTTGAGATGTGAAGTGTGTTCCATTATCAGATTCCATCCACTGAGGAAGGCCGAAGCGAGGAATGATCTCCTTGACAAACTTAAGAGCCACTGTCTTGGCAGTGTTGTTGCGACATGGGAAGGCCTCAGGCCATCCGCTGAATTGATCCACTAAGACAAGGAGGTACCTGTATCCTTGGGTCCTGGGAAACTCAGTAAAGTCTATTTGCCACACTAATTCTGGGTCTGGGGTAGGTTCCAGGGTGGTTGGTGGCACTGCTACTCCTGTTCGAGGGTTATTCTTTTGGCAGATTAAACATTCAGCTTGTACCTGTGATGCTAGGGGTTTAAGTCCAGAGGTTAGAAAATATTTAGTCATGAGCTGGGTGAGAGCCTCTCTGCCTGCGTGTGTGGTTTGATGCAGTTTCTGCAACACTGATCGAATCAAGCCCTTGGGCAGGAGGATTTTTCCCTCTGTGGAACAAAGCCATCCCTCCTTTTCCTGGAGACCGAGACTGTCAGCCAGGTTTCTGTCCTCTTGGGAGTACTGAGGGGCTGCAAGCTCACCCACTGATGGGATGAGGGCATGCATTTGGGCATTTTCCTCAGTTGGTGATTTCAGGGTAGCAGCTCGCTTAGC
>NW_020685441.1:0-1171 GCF_002925995.2 Terrapene triunguis
TTATTCAGAATCAGGACAACAGATTTCTCCTTATCACTTTCTCCTGTGATCCATTCCAACCAGCTTCACTGAGCACTGTCTCAATAGTCAGTTATGCTATTTACAAAATGTTTAGTATCCTAGCATCCCCATAATGGGGGACAGAATGGCCACCTTGCCAGAAGTGGCTTTACCAATAGATGGAACCTGGGATTTAAACTCCAAATGATCACACTGTGTTTGGGATCCATTTGAATTCCCCTTCCAGGTCTTTGATACTTTCATCTCCAGTCACAGCAATTCTGGTATAGGATTAAAGAACTCAAAGCATCATCTCCATGCATAGACAACGGAGAACGCTTCATTACACGACACTTTGAGAAGTGGATGGATAGAATGTGATGAAGATAAACTCTGCATAGCTCATAGAAAAGGTAACAGTTGTATAGTTACGGGAAGGAAGGAATCTCTGAGTCACCCCGTCTCCTTCCAGTGTCACAGAGGCTGAAATGACACCTTTTTTTTCCTGCCCCTGCTCCTCTTCATTTAAATATAATTTGAAAAGGTCCCAATATAACTGCTCTTCAGCACAACCAAGAGCAACGTGAGAACAACTGGCAATTATACAATCTGTATCATTGGTTACTCTAACAATAACTTTGTAATAGGAGGAATGATATAAATGTGATGCTCCCTGGCTCCTGATAGGAAGGGTACACTCGAATTACTCACGGGACAAGGGAGTTGATAGGACAAAGGGGCCCACTTCAAATCTGGGCGAACTGCAAAAGGAAATATGGGCCACTCATCTGGACAAGCTGAGGGATAACAGTGCTGCAAATAGTTCAAACAGCTTTAAAAGTTACTACGTGGGAATCAGAAAAAGTATTAAAGAAAAAAAAGTACTGATAGCCCTAGAGGTTTTTATGGTGTTGATCTCCCTTGCAGATTCTCTGATGGCTACATGGGCTGAGTGCTAAGAGAAGGTATTCCCACACTCACTGCTTTCATAGGGCCTCTCTCCTGTGTGAATTCTCTGATGCCTAATAAGGTGCGAGCTGCGAATGAAGGTTTTCCCACACTCACTGCATTCGTAGGGCCTCTCTCCTGTGTGGATTCTCTGATGGCTAATAAGGTGTGAGCTGTGACAGAAGGCTTTCCCACACTCACAGCATTTATACGGCCTCTCCCC
>NW_020685441.1:1181-3553 GCF_002925995.2 Terrapene triunguis
GTGTGGATTCTCTGATGGTGAAAAAGGCCTGAGCTGGTAGTGAAGTTTTTCCCACACTCATGGCAGTCATAGGGCCTCTCCCCTGTGTGGATTCTCTGATGCCTAATAAGGTGTGAGCTGTGACGGAAGGTTTTCCCACACTCACTGCATTCATAGGGCCTCTCCCCTGTGTGGATTCTCTCATGTTTAGAAAGGTCTGAGCTGTTAGTGAAGCATTTTACACACTTAGGGCATTCATAGGGCCTCTCCCCTCTGTGAATTCTCTCATGTTGAGAAAGGGCTGATCTGTAAGTGAAGCATTTTCCACACTCATGGCATTCATAGGGCCTCTCCCCTGTGTGGATTCTCTGATGCCTAGTAAGGTGTGAGCTGTGACGGAAGGTTTTCCCACACGCACTGCATTCATAGGGCCTCTCCCCTGTGTGGATTCTCTGATGTTGAGAAAGGCCTGATCGATGAGTGAAGCTTTTCCAACACTCACTGCATTCATAGGGCCTCTCCCCTGTGTGGATTCTCTGATGTTCAGAAAGCTCTGATCTTCGAGTGAAGTTTTTCCCACACTCAGTGCATGTATTTTTACACTTTTCCCTGAGGATTTCCTGCTGTGTTCTGGTTTTCTTGAGGCCCTTCTGAGTTCCCCGACAGGAAATAAATTTACCCACTTTCTCCCCTGGCTGGTTTCCCAGCTCACTTTCTCGTCTGTGCTGAATCTCACAGGATTTTCCCTGATCATGACTGCTGGACATATTCCTTTTCGATGTTTGCGATAATGCTCTGTGTTTATCCACTTGCTCAACATTTCCCTGCTGAGAATTCTGCTCCTCTTTCTCACATACCATTGCACCACCTGCTGTGATAGAGACAGAAACCTCAAACAGGGATGGAAAGGGGAAGACCAAACCAAAACAAGTGCTGGAGAGAGGTCAAATAAAAATCAGGAACTGAACTCCCCCAAATAGGAGAGAGGAGGAGATGAATTCAGCCTTCACATCCCATCCAACTTCACAGGGGGAAGGGAGGAACCTACTGCCTGGTGTCTGCTAGGATCTATAGGAAGCCATGAGCTATGGTTACCCTGAGGATACGACCCCTGCTAGGGACAATAATTAATCAAGAGAGCTCCCAAGGGCTTTGTAGGGCATCCCAGATGTTTCCTTCAGGCACTTACAGATTTTGAGTTGGTTTAATGTTTCCTCACCTGTGCAGGGAGCTCTCAGGATCTCTCTTTCCTCTGAATCCTGGAGGTCTGAGACCCATGACTCTTCCCTTTGTTCCAGCTGGAAGATCACATCACGTTGGGAAACTGGAAACCCTGCTCAGATGAAAGAAAACAAAGGAGTGCCATTGATTTCATAAGACTTTGTCATAAAAAATATTCTATTAATTTAACTTCAGTGCTTAGTGTGATCTGGTGTGCCTGGGGCAGTCCTCACTGAAAATGCCAAGGTCAGGGCAGGCTGAAAAAGGGAGAGCAGATGCTCCCAAAACTGGTGGTTAACACTGAAGTTAAACTCACTGACCAGTCACAAACTGTGCTTCTGATCACCCACACTGGTTATCAAGAAGCTGAAAAAAGAAATCACACAGCCCCCTTTATTGCATTCCAGTTCTCTGACTCCCAATCAGCACCTAGGTCCAGTACAGTGAGAGGTTATTTAAAAACTCTGCTCACAAACAAAATGTTCTTCTGACCGCCAAAGGGTCAGCCAGATTACTGGGTCACTATAGGTTTGGATCTTACCCAAAATACCATGCTGCCAGCCAATCCTTTAGCATCTAAACTAAATGTTTAGAAGAAAGAAAGAACGAAAGAACAAAGTTAAATGGGAAAGAAGTCAGATACATTCCATAATCTACATATAGGGTTCTTAGATGTATTGGTGAGTTGCTGGTGTGAAAGTCCATCTGGAACACATCCACAGGTTGGATGGTTCATTCAGTCCTTTGTTCAAGGCTTCAGTTTGTAGAGAAGTTGCTCCAGAGGTAGGAAGAGGGATTGAAGAGAAAATTGAGATGATGCAGCTGCCCTTTATATTCCTTTTGCCATGTGGCTTGTACTTCCTGTGTCCCAAACACAAATTTCACAGCACATGGCATGGAAAAGCCTTGGAGTTCTCAGTAGACAGGCATACCCCTGCATGTCTTGCTGACTCAATAGGTGTATCCCCTTCTTCCTTTCAATGGGCTCATTGTACAGCTGATGACCCTGGATGGGCCATCAAACAGGCTAGGCAGTGCTGATGCCAATATGTCTGGGTGTCACCCAGAAACACTACACAAGACTGGAAATAGAGATATACCCTACACATCTATATCTCACAATACAAAAATGGAAACTAGGACAGATTACAAAGGATGAATATAGGCAAACA
>NW_020685442.1:0-1327 GCF_002925995.2 Terrapene triunguis
ACAAGCTGTGGTCTCAGTACGCAAGCTGCCTATCCCAGTGACCAATGTTGTCTCATTGTTTCCTTGTACTCTCCCCTTTTTCCTTGTCTTGTACTTAAATTGTAAGCTCTTTGGAGTAGGGACCGTCTTTTTGTTCTATTTGTACAGCGCCTAACACAGTGGGGTACTGGTCCATGACGAGGGCTCCTAGGTGCTACGGTAATAGCAAACAGTCACTTATAAAGCAGAAATTGTTTATTTTGTAAGTGCTCTCCACGCTTCACTCTGAATAAAGATGTGTATTCCCAGGCTTGATCAAAATCTTAAAATATATATATATATATTTTTTATAATTGACTAATCAAATTAGGTTGAAAATGGAAAAAAATGAAGGAGCAACACTAAAAAGAGAAAACCAGAGCTTGATGGAATTGAGAAAACAAAGCAGAAAATTTCACATGATCTTCAAGTAAAAGAATCACAAGTTAATTATTAAGCGGGACAACTAACTTCAAGCAAGAAACAAATTGAAAGACTAGAACAGGAACTTAAAAGGTGAGACCAAACTGTTCTGCTTTAACTTAAGGGTGGCTGTTATCCCATTTAAGTATTATTTTGCTTAGACATGTAAATGACTGTCAAATTACTGTCTTTGTCCACTTTATCTTACTTTAACTGTACTCCATATTTAAATAGACGTTTGAGTTTGTGGCCAAAATTTTCAAACCTGGGTGCCTAAAACAAGGTTCCTAAGTCCCACGTTGTTATACTTATAAGAAGCACAAGGGATCTTTATAGGGAAGAAGGCAGCACGCTGCATTTATTGAGAATACAACAGTTAGCATATGCTTTTCACTGTCTCTCACCAGGGCCGGCTCTGGCTTTATGGCCGCCCCAAGCAAAAAAAAAACAAAAAAAAACCTGCGGCGTGGCCGGAGCCAGGGTGCAGGGGGACTCCCTGCCCTGCAGATGTGCCCCGGCTAGTGGGGGCAGCGGGAGGGAGCGGGGGGGAGAGAGAGAGAAGGGGGGCGGCCAGGGCTTCAGCAGGGTGCTGCCACGCAGCCCCTCCCGCTGTGCCCCCTGCCGGGAGGCTCCTCACCACTTCGGTTGGCTGGGAGGGAAGGACGCGGGCTGCCCTGCAGGGCGCTCCCGTCCTCTGCGCCGCCGCCCCCTACAGGGCAGCTGGAGCGGAACAAACAAAGAAACAAAAAAAGTGACCGTGCCGCCCTAGGATTGGGCGGAATGCCGCCTCCTACAAGCTGCCGCCCCAAGCACCAGCTTGCTCGGCTGGTGCCTGGAGCCAGCCCTGTCTCTCTCACACACACATACCATGCACACAGTCCTGCCA
>NW_020685443.1:0-2160 GCF_002925995.2 Terrapene triunguis
AGTTAGAGTTTTGATGAAGGCCCTAGTCATTTTCTTAAAGAACTGAATCAGACTCACAACTGAACTGAGAAGAGTACAATAGTCACGGAGGGCAAGATTCTCTGGTATGCTCGGGCTGCTTTGTGCCACCACGGGTGGCACAAAACAGGCCTAGAGTCAACTTGTTTAGTCCTCTGAAGTTTCCCATTGTGTGAGAATCTTCTCGTGGTACTGGAGCAGCCTGCTTAGCTTGGCAGCTGTTGGTGCAAGGAGTGTGGCTGGGGAGGGGGGGCGGGAGGAAGGAGTGAGGCTGCTCTAATTTAGCCTGGGACCAGCCCTGGTTGCCAGATAGCCCCAGGATCAGGGTGCTGCTCGGCCACAGCTGAGGATCTAGCCTGTAGAATGCAAGGCACAATCCTGCTCCTCCTGAATTAAATGCAAAACTGTCAATGTTTTAAATGTGCTCAGGATCAGGGAAGTATGAATGAAAAATGAAGTTTCACGGGTTGTTTGTTCCTCTTTTCAAGACTAACATTGCTGAAAGGACGTGCTGTGCTGTTTTTTGCAAGTGCATTGGGGAGGAAGGTGGAATTGGACGCCGAGGGAAACGAGGAAATGAAGTAAGAATGTTTTTGTGACACTTCATCTGAATTGTAATTATACGGGGGCCAGCCAAGTCCAGGAAAATGGAAGTGTTGGAGCTTTATAGGAAGACTTTTTTATTGCCTTTGTTGTATCTATTCTCAGGGCTTGTCCACACTTAAAATCCTGCAGCTGTGCCACTGTGGTGCTCCAGTATAAATACTCCCTACTCTGACAGGAGGGATTGTGCTGTCGGTGTAGGTAATCCGCCTCCCCGAGAGGCAGTAGCTAGGTAGACCCAACAACATGATCTATTAAAAGAAATAAAAAAACTCCAAAGTTGAATTGGCTCCTAAGGCATTATAAAAAAATCTGAGATGAACAAACACAAAATACTCACAGCATAAATGGACCCTGTGTATACCACTGACTGGCACAACCATGCTGAAAAAAATATACTCTAGTACAGGGGTGGGCAAACACTGGACTGAGCTGTTTTAAGCTGGCCCGTGAGCTGCACCATGTGGCTGTGCCCCGCTCCAGCGGGGCGCTGGGTTGGGGGCCGCACCACACGGCTCCCAGAAGCCGCAGCATGGCCCCACTCCAGTTCCTATGTGCTCCAATGGGAGCTGTTGCAGAGCTGCCTGGCCGCACCTCTGCATTGGAGCTGAAGAAGGGACATGCCACTGCTTCTGGGAGCCACTTGAGGTAAGCGCTGCTCAGAGCCTGCACCCCCAAGCCTCTCCCTGCACCCCCGAGCCTCTGCCCCAGCTGTGATCCCCCCCCCCCACTCTCCAAACCCCTCAATCCCAGCCCAGAGCACCCTCCTACAACCCAAACCTCTCATCCCCAGAGCTCACACCCCATCCTGTACCACAACCCCAATTTTGTGAGCATTCATGGCCCGCCATATAATTTCTATTACCCGATGTGGCCTTGGGGCCAAAAAGCTTGCCCACCCCGCTCTACTAAGTCTAGCTGTATAAAATCAAACTGGTTGGAAAGCCTAAAGAAGATAGTGATTTTTCTCCTGTTGCTTTATTTGACTTTTTTAAAATTTGTCATTTGAAAAAAACCTGTCCAGATTCCACACTTTATAATAACACTGCTCTACAGCCAAAATACTTCTGAATTAAATGTAGTCAAACTTTACTAATTCTGGGTCACTGAGAACGAAAATGATGCTTAAAATTGTTGATTGGCTCTAGTTTTCAAGATATGCTATTGGGTCAGTATATACGACCCTTGACTTGGGAATGGCGGAGGATAAGTGAGTTATAAAGGGAAGGGATCTCAATTTAAACCAGAAATGACTAAAATACAGCTTTGACTGGATCTATGAATAAATCTATGACTGGGTTTGGACAATACTTGCTTTTTAGGCAAAACAATGAATGATGCAATCTGAAGCTGGTATTGCGTCATACATGATATGAGTTGCATCATGTTATTCCTAGAAGTCATGGATGATGCAATCATAACGAAGCTTACATCACTCTGCTGAACAAATTGCCCTATATCAGCTCTAGAAATCATACAGTGTCATGCTCTTTTATTTGTCAGTGTTTGATTTTGCAAAGGGACACATTTCTGTTTAGC
>NW_020685444.1:0-1480 GCF_002925995.2 Terrapene triunguis
AACTTCTAAGCTTAGCTACCAGCTTAGATCTGGTCCGCTGCCACCATCCCAAAGCTAATTCCCTTCCCTGGGTAGCCTTGAGAGACCTTCACCAATTTCCTGGTGAATACAGATCCAAACCCCTTGGATCTTAAAACAGGGAGAAATTAACCATCCCCCCTCCTTTCTCCCACCAACTCCTGGTGAATACAGATACAACCCCCTTGGATCTAAAAACAAGGAAAAATCAATCAGGTTCTTAAAAAGAAGGCTTTTAATTAAAGAAAAAGGTAAAATTCATCTCTGTAAAATCAGTATGGAAAATAACTTTACAGGGTAATCAAACTTAAAGAGCTCAGAGGACCCCCTTCTAGCCTCAGGTTCAAAGTACAGCAAACAAAGATAAACACTCTAGTAAAAGGTACATTTACAAGTTGAGAAAACAAAGTAAAACTAACACGCCTTGCCTGGCTGTTTACTTACAAGTTTGAAATATGAGAGACTTGTTTAGAAAGATGTGGAGAACCTGGATTGATGTCTGGTCCCTCTCAGTCCCAAGAGCGAACAACCCCCAAAACAAAGAGCACAAACAAAAGCCTTTCCCCCTGCAAGATTTGAAAGTATCTTGTCCCCTTATTGGTCCTTTGGGTCAGGTGTCAGCCAGGTTACCCGAGCTTCTTAACCCTTTACAGGTAAAAGGATTTTGGAGTCTCTGGCCAGGAGGGATTTTATAGTACTGTACACAGGAGAGCTGTTACCCTTCCCTTTATAGTTATGACACGCCCCCCAAATCACAGATAGTGTTGGACAGCCAGTTCCACACTGGCTGTGATTTCTTCCTGGAGCTCTAGGAGAAAACAGAGTTAATAAGACACATGCACCTTTAGACATACTACTGATTATATAAAAACTAACAATATGTTCCACATTCCAAGAACAATTTTTAACCAGTTGATTCTGGAAAACTTTCCCGGGAGAGTGCATCAGCCACTTTGTTAGAAGCCCCTGAAATGTGTTGTATTTCAAAATCAAAATCTTGGAGAGCTAAACTCCACCGAAGAAGTTTTTTGTTATTCCCCTTGGCGGTATGAAGCCACTGTAGCACAGCATGGTCTGTTTGTAGTTGGAAACGCCGTCCCCAAACATATGGGCGTTGCTTTTCCAGCGCGTACACAATGGCATAGCATTCCTTTTCGCTGATTGACCAGTGGCTTTCCCCCTCAGACAGTTTCTTGCTGAGAAACACGACAGGATGGAATTCTTGATCCGGTCCTTCCTGCATTAAAACTGCTCCTACGCCCCGCTCGGATGCATCTGTGGTTACTAGGAACGGTTTGTCAAAGTCTGGGGCCCTTAGCACAGGGTCAGACATGAGCGTCGCCTTAAGCTGGTGAAAGGCCTTTTGACACTCGTCAGTCCACTGAACTGCATTTGGCTGTTTCTTTCTGGTTAGCTGTCAAGGCTGATCCCCACTTTGAACCTTAGGGTACAAATGTAGGGG
>NW_020685445.1:0-11907 GCF_002925995.2 Terrapene triunguis
GCGGCGGTCGAGGAGGGGTGGGTAATGGGTTAGGAACCGGGGGTTGCTTAAATTAAAAAACAAGCAGTGGGGGTGCTTACACGTTTTTTTTTTCTGAAAATCTCTCAACAGGTCGACGATGCCTTTTTAGAGGCCTTTAAGAACTTACACATTGGAAGCCCTGTAGGAGTAAACATATCCTGCGTCAGCTGTTTTTGCTCATGTCTGAGACACAGATCTCAAGCCGAAAAGGACAAAATGGAAGAATGAACCATCTGAGACTCCCTTAGGGTAGGGGTCATGGCAGCCATTTTACAGGTGGCTGTAAAAGGTCGTGTTAAACCAGGCGATTAATAAAACTTATTTAAATGTGTCAATATGAATGTGTCCCCTTTCATACTCGCGGTAGTAAAAGACGGTACCAGTAACAGTCATGTCTACACAGACGGCGCTGTTAAAGAAAATATATTACGCCCCCGGGGAAGTTGGGAGCTTTGGCGGGGTCAACCCTCTTTTTCAAGCGGCCAGAAAGCATAGTAAAACTTTAAACAGAAGACAGGTAACAGCATGGCTTTCAGACCAGGATGCTTACACTTTACACAAACCGGCTCGAATACGTTTTAAAAGAAACAAGACCATTGTTTCAGAGGTGGATGCGCAGTGGCAGGCAGATTTGGTGGATATGCACCGGTTCTCCAAACACAACAGCGGTTTTAAGTACATCTTAACAGTGATAGACATTCTATCCAAATATGCCTGGGCCTTAGGCCTAAAAGACAAGACGAGTGGTGAGGTATCCAAGGCCTTTAAAGCTATTTTCAGTGAAGGTCGCGTGCCTGAAAAATTACAAACCGATCGGGGGAAAGAATTTTTAAACAAACCTTTAAGTGGATTGTTAAAGCGGCATGGAGTTCACCATTTTGTTACCAATAATGAAGTCAAAGCAGGGGTTGTGGAGCGATTTAACAGAACTTTAAAAACTAGGATGTGGAGATATTTTACAGCCCATAACACCTTTCGCTACATTGACGTCTTACCTGACTTTATAAAGAGTTACAACCAGAGCGTTCACAGAACTATACGTACAAGACCCATTGATGTTAACCCTTCAAATTCTCTGAAGGTATGGAAAACGGTTTACGGAGATGATTTTAAAATAAAACCGGTTGTTGCCCCTTTTAGAAAAGGTGACCACGTGAGACTATCTAAAACCAAAGGCGCTTTTGAAAAAGGTTATGAACAGACGTTTACCGATGAGATATTCATAGTGGATGAAGCCTTAACCAGGGGCCAGAGACCTGTATACCGCTTAAAAGATTACGAGGGTGAGGCAGTTACTGGATCTTTTTACCCTGAAGAATTACAAAAAGTAAACCCCAAACGAGACAGGATTTACAGGATTGAAAAAGTTCTAGCAGAGAAAGGAAAAGGGAGAAAAAAGCAGCTACTGGTGAAGTGGTTGGGGTGGCCTGATAAGTTTAACAGCTGGGTGGAAGCTTCTCAACTCTGTGACATCTAGACACGAACAAACAAACAAACAAACAAACAAACAAAAACAGATTCCTTCTGCAAGGACAGAGAGAGAGAGAGAAAAATGAGTGACGGCGGGTTTTACATTACTTTGCCCAGCAATGCCAGCTCTGCAGTTTTTCCCCAAAACACCATCTCGAACTTTACAATACGGCTAATTAAGCCCTTGGATCTCCTGGGTGCCTGGGAGGTGGGGTTAGTGGAAATACAATACCCGCACAGCTGGAATACTATCAACGAAGACACCCCTTTCGAAATCACCTTTGGAGCTACAACGTGGAATTTCAGCCTACGACGAGGTTATTACTCGACCATACCCGAATTACTGGAGCATATGAACAGCAACGTGGCTCGGCATCCCGGACCGCCTGAGGTGGTCATGAACTACGACCCTGTGGGTAGAAAAGTGAGACTTAAATCTAGCGATTTTATGTACGTGTTTTCTACTGGCGGGGAGCTAGCTAACATTCTGGGTTTGGGCCACAAACGCAACGTCCAAAAATTCCCCTTCTCGGCAGACATCACAGGAGGTTTTAACTCCTTGTATGTATACACGGATATCGTAGAACACCAGTTTGTGGGGGACTTTTCTGTTCCCCTGTTACGCTGCGTCCCTGTCCGAGGAAGGAACAACGAGTTTGTTACCATCACCTACGACAAACCTCATTACGTCCCTGTCAGTAAACACCACATCGACACCATCACCATTGAAATAAAGACAGATCAGAACAGAGATGTCTCATTTCGCTTCGGCAAGGTGATCGTCAAGCTGCATCTGCGGCCGCGGAGAGAGCGAGGTTTCTAAAAAAGCAAAACCCTATTATGGCGATCCCAAAAAATTATGGCGACCCCACCATCTACAGGAACTATTACAAAGCCCAGGCTGGATACGCCCTTCCTGGATATCATGGGGCCCCCGTGATGTACGGAGCGGGTGTGGGTGGAATATTTCGTAGCCTCTTTCGAAAAGCCGTACCGCTTTTGAGGAGGGGGCTAGAGATTATTAAACCCCACGTAAAAACCGCCGCTCAAAACATAGCTAAAGATGTGGTAGGTCATGTCTCCCGTGCTGTTCTGGAGAAGGTGGGGAATACAGCTTCACAGGAAGGATCGGGGCTGATGTACATTAAAAGGAGGAAGAGAAAGAGAAATACGTCATACCCGCGACGCACAGGTCCTCCGAAACCCCTTAAAAGAAGGGCTTTGACACGCAGGGCCGGCCATAAGCGAAAGTCCAAGAGGAAGCCTGGGCGAAAGAGGAGACGCGCTCTGCCTGGTAAAAGAGACATATTTTAATCAACATGGCTTTTGTTCACTGCGGGTCTGAAGAGTGCACCAAATCCGAACTAGACTTGTTTCAAATAGCCCCTACGCAGACCAGCATCGAGAAAAGCATTTACATCGAGGTGCCGCCTCTATCGGCCATTACGGAGTCTGCCCCCATTGACTTTTTTATAGCAGGGAATGGCATAGATTATATGGATTTAAACAACACGCTGCTGTACCTGTGTTGCAAGATTGTAAAAGGAGACGGAACTGAACTCGCCGCGGACGCCGAAGTGGGTCTGGTGAATTACCCCGTGGCCTCTATTTTCAGTCAGTTGGATGTTACGCTGGGAGACCGCCTCATAAGCCAAAGCAACAACTGCTACCCTTACAGGGCCTTTATAGAATCAGTGCTCAATTACAGCGACGACACCCTCGCCACGCAATTTTCCGCCGGCCTGTTTTACAAAGACACTGCTGGACAACATGAAGAAACAGAGTTGGATGGAGGGAATCTAGGGTTTGTGAGGCGTGCAAAGCTGACGGCCGGGAGCAGAACGGTAGAGCTGCTGGGCCATTTACATAGCGACCTGTTTTTTCAAGAAAAACTTTTGTTAAACGGAGTGGATGTGAAAATTAAACTGACGCGCAGTAAAGACGCTTTCTGTTTAATGGGCAGTGCGGCTGAAGGCTTTAAACTGCGCATTGTATCAGCGTCCCTTTTTGTGAAGAAAGTACGGGTGGCCCCGGGAGTCCGTCTGGGGCACGCGGAGGCCCTGCTTACCGCTAATGCTAAATACCCTGTGGACCGTGTGGGAATGAAAGTGTTTAGCATCCCCGCGGGCAGCAGGGTCAGTAACCAGGAGAACCTGTTCTTGGGACAGTTACCCAAAATGCTTGTCCTAGGGTTTGTGGATAACGATGCCTTTAGCGGAAGTTACGCTAAAAACCCCTTTCATTTTAAACATTACGATATTAATTTTGTGGCCTTGTATGTGGATGGTGAACAGATACCGACCAAGCCTCTGCAACCGGACTTCGAGGCAGGACGCTGCGTAAGAGAATACATGAATTTGGTACAGACAGCTGGTAAACACATGAAAGATCGTTCTCTGTTAATTGACCGTGAGGAGTTTGCACAGGGTTACACCTTGTTTGCCTTTGACCTGTCTCCCGACCAGGAATGTGCTGATCACTACTCCCTGATTAAAACCGGGAACCTGAGAGCAGAAATACGTTTTGGGAAGGCTTTAACGGTTACCGTCAATATGATTGTGTATGGGGTTTTTGACAATGTCATAGAAATAAATCAGAGGAGAAACGTTCTGTTTGACTACATGTGAACATGGACACCGTGCAGCTCTCACGTGTCTTATCAACGGACCCTTACACGAAAAAGAATTTCTTAGATGTGTTCCCTTGCGATTGGCTCCCAGGACGCAAGCTGTCTCAGAGACCCCTAGGCTTGGTGGTGAACACGCATCCACACAACCAACCGGGTGAACACTGGCTCGCCTTGTATCTGTCGGAGCGTAACCGTGGAGAGTTTTTTGACTCATATGGGCACCCCCCGAACAGTGTGTTGTTTCCTAAAAGCATTATGAAATTTTTAAACAAAAATGCCACAGACATGGTGTTTCACAATAGACAATTACAAGACCCCCGCTCCGTCGCCTGCGGCTATCACTGCGTGTTTTTCTTACATCATCGTAGCAAGGGTTTATCTTTTGATCGGATTTTAAATTTGTATTCTAATGACTTAGTGCAAAACGACCGGATGGTGATGAATTTTGTAAAAAGTAAATTTAAATTCTTGGGCATGCCTAGCCTTGCTCAAAACATGTTTCAACAAGCCCAGACATGTGTATCTTGCAATGATTTTCATAGCCATGTTACCCAATAAAACACCCCAGGTGAGGGGTTTAAAGACAAATGATGTTTGGTGTGTGATTTTTTTTAAAAAACCAATTGAGGAAAAAAGTACACAGATTTTTTTTTTTTTTTTTTTTTTTTAATTTAGAATGTGAAAAATGTTACACACTGAGCCATTCGGCTCTTTTAGCCAATTTTCGTTTTTTAGACGGCAAAAAAGGGGTCACGGTTTCTCGATCCATCCCGGTGTCAGCAGTCGAGGCCTTGAGGCTTTCCAAAAGATTTCTGTTGGCCGCATTGCCCATGACGGAAGATGGTACGTTCAGTTCCGCCATGGCATTCATAAACACATCCCATCCTTTAGGTACATGTCTGCTAGGAACAGAGCGAGTCTGGGTGACGGCCCTGACTAAGTCGAGCATGTTAGAACCATTAACCACAGAGCCTTTGTACACAAAAGACCCTTTATCGTTCCATGAAGAGAGATTTTTATCCTGGCCCAGCTTATTTAGCAATACTATTGCATTTTTCTTATAACGCTTATTGATGTTATCCAACACCTCCTGAGCAACAGAGTCTGAGTTCTTTGGTGTTTCTGGGGGTTTGGCAGCCACACTTTGTTCCTGTTCCGGTAGAAACAGACTTATTTTCCCTTTATCCGCATCGCTCTGCTTCACGTACATTAGGTACCTTTGAAGCACGGCGCTGTAAAGTTTAGCCTTTTCATATTCAGCCAAGTCAGTTCTTTGAAGAACAGACTTCATTTCAGCATCCAGTAAGCGAGTTGCGGTTGTTCTGATATTTTCCTCTGCCGGAGGGGGAGCCCTTAATTGCTCCAACTGGTGGCTGGGCACCAGGAACATTTTTTCTGCATACTCCATTATCGATTAGTTAAAAGCCCCGTTATCAGAGGGATAGCAAAACTTAACAGAGGTCCGATAAACCCCCCAGACTGCTTTACCAGATGCTTTTTTCTTTTAAGTGAAACCCTTTTATTACACAAAGTTTTTATAAGCGTGCGTTTCTTTTTCAGCACACGCACTTGATTCTGTGTTAAAGGGACGTTTCCTTTTAAGGTATTGAGCGCTATTTCTGAGATGGCCGCTACTAGATCGTCAGAGGCCGAACACAGTATAGCCCTCCTTTGCTGTGGGGACGATTTGCTAAGTAATTTTAAAAGGCCCAGGTTTCTCTTTACGCAGCTAGACATGTTTTTCGGTCAGCAGCCCCGGCTGTTAAAAAGGGGCCTGCCGATAAGTCATCTCTTTTTATACCCGGCTGTTGTTCTTTTCAAAGTATAAACCGCCGGCCAGTCTGGAGGGAAAAGACCAGTTCTTAGTCTATAAGCTTCTGGTGTGGAAGCATTTAAATCCACCACCAGGTAGCCATAAGGTCTTTTGGTAGCATCCTCAAAAGCTTCTAGAAAGAATTGAGCTTTGCCGGGGTACATTTGCCGAGCAAGCGTAGCAATTTGTAATTTATCCCTGGGGTTTTTGAACAGAACCATGTACTTTGTGTTTAGGTTAATCGTGCGACTCTTTTTTCCCTGACAAAATACGTTTTGAACTATATACATAATGCTCAGGTTTCTGTGATGCACATACTTGGTAAAGGCTTTCTCGATTTCATCGCTTTCACAAGCCGAGTTCATCAGATCGTCTATGATAATCATATTTACTTTATTAGTAGGAAACAAACTGTCATCGTCAAAAGCCTCAGGCAGGCCCTCCACAAAATTGATAAAGGGATATTTACAAAGCAGTTCTTTATACAGAGGTTGCCAACAACTGTAACACCACACGATATTCTCAGGCATAACAGACAGTGTGTGTTTGGCATTATCCAACACGTTTTTTATAAAGTAACTTTTCCCGCAGTTGCTAGGCCCCGCGAGAATTGCAGAAAAGGGGTGTTTCCACCTCGTATCCATTTTTTTCAAAAGCCGTAGGGCAAGGTTTTAAAACCTTCTCCTAGGACCCTCTTGTTGTAAACCACTTTTTGTGTCTTTTTAAGGGTTTTTGTCTCTATTTGCCACTGGTTTTTGTTTCTTACGATAGAGGGCTGCTGCACCTCTATCTTTTTTGATGTGTTTTCTTGCAGACCCGTGCAATAGTCCAAGACTAGATCTTTCAAACTGTCGAAGTTGATCTTTTCGCAGTTTGCTACGTTTAGGGTAATACCTTTGACTTTCATACAGGCCTTTCCACCCGACAGCTTATACCCATAGGTTTTCGGGCCTGCCGACACAAACTCGGTGATGTGTTGATCTGGCGGGATCTCGCTCGTGAGGTCCCCTAAATAATCCCCCAGAGGGGGATTCCAGTCACCCTCCCTTTTCACAAAGATCACCGAGTCAGTGTCGTGGTACAGGCACCGCTCTTGCAAACCGTCTAGGAGACTGTATAATTCTAAGCGGGCATAAGCGGTGGTGAAACAGGCAATGAAAACGTTGGTATTGCCAGAGACAGAGTACCGTTCTTTTGCGTGCTTCCACGACACGCACGCTGTTTCATCATCGATAAACTCGCAGGATGAAACCTCATAATTGGGGGAGAACAGGTACTGCAAGAGTTCGTCAGGGTCTCTCACGATGCTGGTGTTGGGTAGGTTGGATCTTTGGCCGAATTTACCCCACAGAGAATTTAAAAACAGTTTAGCGATTTGGCGTTTAGCAGGGTTTGATCTGATCTCGTGTTGGCGTAAATGCACGCCTTCTTTCTGGTAGAAATCGCTAACGTACTTATTTTGTTTTTCCTCGTCTGTGCACCAACTGGGATACCCTGAAGCCTCTTGTTTCTGGCGGAGGTGTAATTTTATGTACTCTGAAAAGAGTTTATCAGATTTTTCATTAAAATGCCAGATTTCGTAGATCTTAGCCACCGCGTACCCCTTCGCTATGGCTGCGTTCAATTCCACCGTGCACCAAGTCCCCAGGATGGCCCTCTCCTCGTCAGTATGGGTGCATGTCTCCCGCTGCTCGGTTTCTGCACAGGTTCGGCATAGCGGGAACATGAGCTTGCCACCCACTCTGACAGGTAACAATGGGAAAAAGAGGCCTCGTGGGGGGTACACTTTAACTTTTGCAATTCCAAAATAATTTGCAAGGGGCCCAAATTTGTCATAGACTATATCGGGGTGTCCGATAGGGTATTCTTTGGTTTTGTTTACGAAAGGGTACAGGCTGGTAAAGTCATAATAGTGGATTTCTTCCCCGGGGTTAGGCTTGTAATATAGGCGGATAGCGTTTGTCCTCCCCCCAAAAAGAGCATCCCTAGGCACGAGAGGCTGGGGTAACTGGGCTCGGTTTAAAAAGTCTGCAAGCTCCCTGTCTGTTTCTTTCATCACCTCCCACTCGTGCTCCCAAAGAGTCCTCACTACAAAACCAAGGCGTTTCAGATAGTCAGTCTTGAGCTGCGTCTTGTAATAAAGAAACCCAAAAGATGTCCCCGTCATAGGATTTTGTGCTTTTTCACAATAACAGGTGACACAGCCATGGAAAAAACACCCGTTAAACTCAAAGGCTGTGCGTACCCCATCAACATTGGCATAACCGTCTAAAAAGTAGGGGCCTATCTGTAGTTCCCCACCCTGTAAAGCGTGCCGTATTTGTATATTTTCTTTGTGAGAGATATACATCAGCCACTGAATAGATGGGGTCGAATATCTCTTTTTCTGCCTGTGATAGTTGTCTGGAGGGAGAAGAGCTACCGTGTTAGGCTCCAAAAACATAAACCTGTACATAGCCATGCAGACAGAGGCCAGTGTTATGTACCGGAATGGATCTATACACAGTTTTATCTCGGTGAATTTACCAGGTTCTTTCTCTACTACATCTCCCTTCTCCGTCATTTTCATAATCTCTTTTCTGTATAGGATACAGGCCTGTCTCAAAATTTTTACATCCTGCTGACAGTAATACGCGAGCTCTTTCTGCAAGTCAAACGCCTCAGAGCTGTGGTCCCGATACCAGTCGAGAAACTCTGCTTTTTCTCTGGGCATCATGCTTTCTACACCATAGTGCTCCATACCGGGCATAGGCCCCACGTAATTTTGATTTTCTAACGTGTTAAAAAAGTGTGGAAAATACCCTTTGCACCCTTCAAACCCCATCGCCTGCGGTAGCTTGCTAAGCTTCATGGGCAAGAAGTTTAAAGAGTCTATAAAACGAATGCCCAGGGCCTTAACTTCCACGCACATTAGTTTACTACCCTGAGTGATCAGTTCTAGGCCCATCTTTTCCTTGAGTAACTGTCTAACGATAAAGTATGCATCATAACCTTTAGAATTGTGTGCTAGGAACGTGTAGTCCCGAAACTCTTTGCCAATAAAGGTCTTCACAAACACAGAAAGACACTCATCGCCCTTAAATTCCCAGGATTTTTCTGGCTTTAGGGACATAGCAAAAATGTAATTGGGAGTGTGCACCCCGGTCTCCTGCGTGCATTCAAAATCATAAAAGATATACTTTTCTGAAGATTCGGGCTTTTTAAGGCTGTCCATAAAACAGAGGTGACCGTCTACATCACCAACGATCAAACCCTGACACTGCTTACACCGTCTCCCTTTACATCTATGCCGCTTGTCCACGTAAGACTGACACTTCTCACACAAAGTTTTAGACAGGCATTCAACTTGGTTTTTTGATGCACAGTCGATATGTCTGTCTAAACACTCTTTGGACCGACAATACAGTCTACAGCTAGGACACCGCTGCTGCTCGCCCACGCTGTCTGAGCACGTTACGCTCAAGCAGAGGCGGCAATGATACCTGCAAGAGTGGTCGTGGCTGTACACCATGTGGCAAAACTCACAATAATTTTTCGCTCCGAACAACTTTTTTACATCCAGAACCCCATAGTAATGCTCATCGTGCAACAGGATAAAATAAGTCTTAGGGTACACTGTGTCCCCCGTTTTAAAAAAGCCCCAGCCGCCTTTTGCCGTATACAGCACCACCTGTATGTGAACTCCTAAATGCTGTTCAAACTTTGCTACGTCGCTAAGCATAACCTTTTTTTGATCTGACCACCCCAGTTTCTCATGTAACTTTCTCGCCTCCGCTAACAATTCCGCGTCCGTAGGTTTACGATCGGACATAACGGCCAAGAGCCCACCCGCAAAACACAAATTGGTACCGGTGTAAGTCAGGTCTACTAAGCACTGTCTCTTTTTATGAATAATTTGACTATTAAGGATAGTATTTAAAACTCTACGAGCGCCCCCACCCCTGTTTTTTACAACTGTCACCACAAGGCGCAACGTCCCATCGAGATGCAACTCTCTATTGCTCTGTAGCAGTTTTGAGGTCTGATTTAAGAAATCCTCAGCAGACAGCTCACCCCTAGTTTTTTTGACCGAAAACAAAGAGTTAGTTAAATTACGGCTCTCTAAACGTAACTGAACATAATCATCAGGGCCTACCCTACCACTAATGTCATCGAGCACTAACTGTATCCCCCGGTGTATGGCTTCAACAACCTGCTGAGCTGAATTTATTTGCTCAAGATTAACAAAACGAAATTCCTCACAATACACCGACCCCCCAAATCTGGATACTTCACGTTGCCAACTTCTCACTCTCTCCATATACACCTCGGCATTTTCGGGGTTACTTGGGGGTTCCTCTACGGGATCATTAGCGGCATCTTCTACATTAGATGCTATTTGAGAGTCAGACTCTGAGGCGCCTCCATGAGGGTCATTGGGAGTAGAACGGGACCCATCTAGAGCGCCCTCTGGGGAATTTGCTAAACCAGAGTCTGATTCCGCCTCCCCATTTTCAGACAAGCCAGTTTGAGAGCCTCCAGTAGGGGGCATCTCTTTTTGTTTTTGTTTTTTCCTCATTACCTCTTTAGCCCTTTTTAAAATTTTTACAACAACCTGGGCCTGGAACTTTTTGGCAGCCATCTGTTTATCCCCCAAACGCTGTCCCCCCTTTTGTTTACACATGAACTGATGTGTACCCTGGAGGGGGCCCCTTTTCACGACTAGTCATGCCTGTTCAGAGCCACCCTTTCCAGCCCTTATGTTTTTCAGCATGGCTCTGAACCAAGCATCATATTTTTCCCATTTCTTTCTAGAATCCCGTTCTTTTAGCCTACCCGAGGATACATCCGCCACCACTTTTCTGAGGGAAGCCTCAACCCCTTCCCAACTACTAGAATATGGGGGAGCTGGGACAAGCTTATGGTTTTGGGAGCATGGTTTGTCAGTTCTTGGTTTTTTATTCACAACCCCTAGAGCGCCTGCTCCGGGTTTGTGAATGTGGGCATTTTCGCTCACAGTTTCCTCAGGGCTTGGTGTGGTGGTGGCCGCTGAGGAACTGGAGTGCGGGTTGTGTGATTGCAATACCTCAGCATCGCAGAAGCTTTTAGTCCTTGGTTTTTTAAACGCAACCCCTAGAGCGCATGCTCCGGGTTTGCGCCCATTCAGACCCCCTAGAGTGCGTGCTCTGGGTTTGTGAATGTGGGTGTTTTCGCTCACAGTTTCCTCAGGGCTTGGTGTGGTGGTGGCCACTGAGGAACTGGAGTTGTGGTGGCATGGTTGTTTTTTACCAGAGTCTTTTGTTTTGTCCTTGGGTTTGATGTATATGAGGTTTGGACCGCCCGGATGTTTCAGCTGCACTCTTGAGCTGTTTTGCGTTGTTAAAGGTCTCAAAGCAGATTCCTGGTTCGTTGGCAGTTCTGGAGGAGATGTCCTTTTATCTCTGACTACAGCATTGTCAGAAAAGTTGCCCAGGCCTATGACGGGGGAAAAACAACATTTTACAAAAAACTGAACTTTACCACCTCTCTCACCCACACCTATGTATTTACTTAAAATACAAAACCTCATAGAACAGCCAAACCAATAAGCAAAATATATTTACAGGGCTTCATCCATCCATCAGTCACTGCTGCTGGTGAATTTTCCTTTTCAGCGGTCTCTTTCCTTTTTCTTTTCAGCTTGTTTTCCCTCTGGTCTAAGGATCTCTCATGTTTTGACTGTACTGTGGAGCATACAACAACAACAACATTATTATAAAACTCATGAAACCGTCTTGTAAACATACATCACACTTACTTCATTAGGGTGTTTTTCTATTTAAAAAGTCATAGCTTTACAACAAAATAATCCATTTCAGGCTGTACAACAAACAGGTTTTTTAAATACATCTCATTTTGCAGAATAAAAACCAAAACTGCTTTTAAAATCCATTTTGCAGAGAAACCCACATGGTTTGTTCTGACTCCACTTGCACAGGCCACTCACACACACACA
>NW_020685445.1:12007-14035 GCF_002925995.2 Terrapene triunguis
AAAAAAACCCACAGGCATTTAAAAGCCACATGGTTTGTTCTGACCCCTCACACACACACAACAGCAGCAGCTTTATAAAACACCCCAAACCAAGTTTGCAGCCAAAAACCCACAGGCATTTAAAAGCCACATGGTTTGTTCTGACTCCACTTGCACAGGCCACTCACACACACACACACCAGCAGCAGCTTTATAAAACACCCCAAACCAAGTTTGCAGCCATACACTTTACAAAAAACCCACAGGCATTTAAAAGCCTGTTGCAAAAAAAAGTTACCTTTCACTATGGGATAAAGTGTTGCAGGCACATGGCTGTTCTGTTCCCCCCCATGTGTGCTTGAGCCTTCAAGAACAAGCAAAAATGTTAGTTAGTATTACCACCAAATCCCTATGCAGCCTGTGTAATACTTTTTTTTTTTAATTCAACAGTATTAAGCACAACTATAGTTAAAATGGTTTTTTTTTTTTTTTTACCTTGGCCTGGTGGTGAAATGCAGTTTAAAGTTACTGGTTCCATGCTAACAGATCACACTGCAATAAACATAGGCACCATTATTTACTAAGACAGCATGGGCAAAGAGTGGCCTTATATAATATATAGTTTCAGAGTTAAAGACAGCAAGTCTTACCTCTTTTTGCAGTCCAGCAGCTATCCAAGAAGGTTTTCTGTTGAAAAAGGACAAACTGCTGCATACCTGAGGTTTTTATACCCTCTTAGCCCATTGTTTCAAACAAAAACTTCAACATAGTTGCTAACAGCTTAATTTAAACACCCCGCCCAGTAGCATTCCTTTTGTGATCTGGATAGTGAAACCATTTTGTCTGGGGTGTGTGTGGTTAAAACCCATTCAGTTCAACAGACTAAGGCTAGCTCAGTGGTTTAAGCATTGGCTTGCTAAGCCCAGGGTTGTGAGTTCAAGCCTGGGCTTAGCAAGCCAATGCTTAGACCACTGAGCTAGCCTTGGTTCTTCTATTGTAAGCACATTTTTAGGATTTTTCCCCTTCCCCACCACAACATACATTTCAGCTTTTTGCTACACACACACACACACACACAAAAAACACAAGAGCTAATTCTCACAAACAATTTATTTTTTTATTTAAAAAACATACAGCTTCTTGAAAACAAAACCAAGATGCTTCATTAAAAACTTTTTAGCTCACTTAAAGGCCAAAGGCCTTCTAACAAAACACAATAGTCACAAACCCCCCTTTTTTAAAAAAAAAATTTACAGCTACCAAGTTTTATATCGCATGTTTGTCCCCTCACCATTCTCTAACTTAATCCTTTTAGATTTCTTACAAATAGTTTTTTTCTTAAGCAGGGTTCTGTAACTCTTTGTGCGGACTAGACGGTCAATATAATGCTCTAAGCAGGCATCTTCCGGTTTGGTCATTTTCCTTAGAACACGGTCAGGGTCTGCACTGAATTGCACAGCATTTATCAAGGTCACCCCTTGCGCTAAATGTTCTTGGGTTAGGCACAGACATTGCATACCATAGCCTATGGCAACAACAGTGTTTAATAAGCTTTCCAAACACAGCTCAGCACACAGGCCCCGGAGCTTGCAGTTTATATCCACTGAAGTCCAAGTCACACAATCATGGTGCCTTTGGCCTGGCGCATCTATGACACAGCCCTCACAATCTTCAAAAAGCTTTTCCCTAAGGCAGTGTTTAAGGATAGCATAAACAGCAACGCGTACAATAGTCCGCATGACTTTTTTACGCTCACGATGTGGCACTGGCTCAGTTAGTTCTATGCCAAGCCGCCTCCTAAACTCCTCATAGCCATCATCCTCAGAGTCCTCTTCAACAACTCGTATTGGCGTTGAGCAAAAACATGGTGGGCCCAGTTCATCTTCGCTGCTTGATGCATTGCTGTCCGGGTCCTCTAGAAAGGCATCGTTGAGCTGTTGAGAAATTTTCAGAAAAGAAAACGTGTAAGCACCCCTCACTGCTTGTTTTTTTTTTAATTTACGCAACCCCCGGTTCCTAACCCATTACCCACCCCTCCTCGACCGCCGC
>NW_020685446.1:0-3205 GCF_002925995.2 Terrapene triunguis
CCCCATGGATGAGGTTCAGAGTCACTCAGCTGGCTGGGCTGGGGCCATGCTGGGAGCTGAGCTCTTCTGAGCATCAAACCCAGTTGTGGGTGTGGAGCTGTGTGGAAAATCTGCCCCCAGGCTGCATCTACATGGCCCCAACAGCCAGCTGCAGGCTAGTCACTGACTGCCTCCCCCAGAACCCCCAACCCCCCCTGCTTCTTGTCCCCTGACTGCCCCCTCCTGAGAACCTCCACCCTAACTGCCCCCCTAGGACCTTACCTGTCCCCTGACTGCCCCAACCCTTATCCACACCCCCACCCCCAGACAGACCCCCGGGACTCCCATGCCCCATCCAACCACTCCCCACCCACTGACAGCCCCCCCCAGAACTCCCGACCCATCTAAACCCCTCTGCTCCCTGTCCCCTGACTGCTCCGATCCCTCTCCCCACCCCTGCCCCCTGACAGCCCCGCCCCCAGAACTCCCAACCCCCCCCGCTCCTTGTCGCCTGACTGCCCCCTCCTGGGACCCCTGCTCCTAACTGCCCTCCAGAACCCCACCCCCTACCTAAGCCTCCCTGTTCCTTGTCCCTAACTGCCCCCTCCTGAGACCCCCCCACCCTAACTGCCCCTCTAGGACCCTACCCCATACCTGTACCCTGACTGCCCAAAACTTTATCCACACCCCCATCCCCAGACAGCCCCCCCTGAACTCCCGACCCATCCAACCCTGCTCCCTGTCTCTTGACTGCCCCCTCCAGAACCTCCCTGCCCCTTCTCCGACCCCCTGGCCCCTTTACCGTGCCGCTCAGAACAGCGTGCTGCGGAGCGGCAGGCTGGGCAGCAGGGGAGGGGGAGCAGGGGGAGGAGCTCCAGACTGCCGGAGGCCCGATGCGAACGGCCCGGCAATCTGTGAATGCAGGGAGGGGGAGGGGGAGGAGGGGAGTGATCTCAAGTTGCAGGGGAGAGGAGGGGGAAGCGGAGGAGGGGCTCTGGCTGCCAGAGCCCCGTGCGAGTGGCACGATCCGGCCGGCTGCCCTGTCAGCCGCGCGCGTTCTGCATGGGGGGAAAATCCGGACATTTACAAATTCCCCCCGGATGCTATTTTTAACTCAAAAAAGCCGGACATGTCCGGCAGAATCTGGACAAATGGTAACCCTAAGTAGGGGGGTGGCCCGCAGGGCCAGGCGGCGGCTGTTCTCCCCACTTGGGCAGCGGGACTCGGGAGCAGCTGCTGCTGCTGCTCCCACTTCCACTTCCGCGGGGGGAGGAAGCGGCCGCTGGCCAAGCTCGGCGGCTGCGGCTCTGGCACCCGGGCCCAAACCCCCCAAGCCTGGGCCTGTTGCAGGGACCCAGCAGCGCGCACGCTGCGCCCAGCCCCTGGCCATTCGCGTCTGGGCTGCTGCCCAACTGGTGCAATCCCGCGGCAGCCCTGGGGCGGAGGCATCGGCAGCCCAGCCCCGTTCGTTCCCCTGCGGGAACCGAGCGGGACGGGGGGGCTGGGGCCTGCCTCCCCCCTACTCTCCCTCCAGGTACTGCCCGACTGAGTCCTGCCTGCTCGGGGCCAGGCCAGACTCTCACTCACCCCGGCCCCGCGCTCCCCCTGCGTCTCCAGGGCCTCCCTCCAGCGCTTGAGGATGAAGGGGGGGGTTGTTTCTTTGCTCTGCCGCCGGTTTTTTTTGTTTTTTTGTTTGCTCCGCCCCCCCCCCCCGCCCCGCCCCCCTCCACGTCCCGATATTTGACCTGGGTGATCTGGTCACCCTACTACCAGTACCCGAGCTAGCCAGATCAGACACAGACACTGAGCACAGCCCCTTCCCCCCCACACACAGGTGAGCCGGACAGACAGACGGGTTAGAGCCCTGCGCAGGGAAGGGGAGGGGGGTCAGCACAGGGCACAGACCGGTGGGGGGAAGGGCTGGGGTTCACGTACTGGGGTTTCAGGGGGGAGGGCTCTGGGGGCAGGGGACAGGGGCCGGGGAAGCTGCTGAAGCCCCTGGCCATGTTGGCATCTCAGGGAGAGTGAGAGGGACTTTCCCCAACATCACTGTGGCCCGAGTCACACTGGGGGGCAGGCAACCCCCAGGGTCACCCAGCACCTCTGTGCTGAGCTGCAGGGGAGCTAGAGAGGCCAGTGCAGAGCAGCCAGCCCCTCCCCCAGCCAGGATCAGCACCGGCTCAGCATCGTTCCCACGGCTCCTTTCAGAGAGCAGGTGGGGACACAGCTGGCATCAGCCAACCCGCTGCTCTGTGAGCCTAGAGGGATCCCTAAAGGCTGCGATCCCAGGCTACTAGACACATGGGCATGGGGCACTCGACCAGGCTGGGTGAGGCCAAAGCCAGCCCTGACAATGCCCTGGGCACCCAACACCAATGTGAGCCGCAGGATGGCACCCAAAAGACTATTAGCACCAGCCCGATGTTCTGAATTTGCAGTCCTGGGAGCAGGTTGTCAAAGAAGGAGCATCACCCACATCCCGCTGTGATGGCTCTCCTTGGTGTCTGAGGGCCCAACACTCGGCACCCAAATCCCCCCACGGTTGCCCTGGGAAGCCCCCTGTATATCTCTCCTGTTCCCTCGATTTCTCCCCACTCCACTGTGTCCATCCCATGCCATCTGCAATAACATACTTCGTCTTTACAAAGCACCCTGGACAACCCCGCTATGGAACTGGCCTTATTAACTCTGAACTAAAACAAACCCTTTATGGTACGTTTGCCAAAGAAGTAAATATCCTTACAAACCTGATACTGATCTAATATCCCCTGATTCATGGACAGAGGCCCAGTCTGTGTAACTCAACATCCGGCTCACGTTTTCTCTGTGCCTTTCCTATGTTTCTATCTTCAGAGGAAAGTGAAGAATAAGAGAGAGATGATTGCAGGTGAATTTAAGAAACTGCACACGCTGCTGAGAGAGGAGGAGCAGCTGCTTCTGCAGAGACTGGAGGAGGAGGAGAGGGCGACTCTGCAGAGACTACGGGAAAATGTCACCAAACTCTCCCGGCAAAGCTCCTCTCTGCAGCAGCTGATCGCAGAGATAGAGGAGAAGTGTCAGCAACCAGTTGTCGAGCTGCTAAAGGTGAGATGGCATCAAAATTCTCCCCCCATCCAGAATTATAGCTCACATCCCTGGGTCTGGATCCCAACAATGAGAGTAAATGTGTTCTGTGGTTTACTGACAAACAGAACATCCGGCTAAGGGCTCCATCAGTTCCAAAATA
>NW_020685447.1:0-3713 GCF_002925995.2 Terrapene triunguis
GTTTTGCCTCTGAGCTGTTGGTCTCCTTTATTTGTAGGAAGAGGCGGCGCAAACACCAGGGAATGAGCAGCAATCCGGTTAGTGCATCTATGGGGCTGGGAGCCAGCACAGTCTAGTGGGCTAGAGCAAGAGGGAGTGGGAGCCAGGACTCCTGGGTTCAATGCTCAGGGAAGGGAATGGGCTCTAGTGGGTTAGAGAAGAGGGGACTGGGAGCCAGCACTCCTGGATTCTGTCCCCCACTCTGCTGCTGACTCACTGCATGACTTTCGATGAGCTCTGTCCCTCAGTTTATTTCTCTATAAAAGAGGATCATAAAATTCATGTCCCTCCCCCCGAGCAGGACAGACGGTCTTTCCAATCCCCTGGGTAGTTTATCGTGGGGAGGGGCTATGTGCAGTTTCCTTTGTTATTACACATCACCGAGCAGTCCCAGAGCAGTGGCTCGCGGCCTCACTTCTGCCTGTCTTGCAGCACCCACCAGGCCCGGGGGAGACCCCGATGTCTGATCGCATCTATGAGAACACCCAGCACCACGGCTTGGGGAAGCCAGACCACATTAGGAATATGTCACCAAGGGTGAGCTTGATACGCGCCTCCTGCTGGGGATAGGGTCAGCCTGTGTGTGTGTGTGTCCCTGGTGCCCCCTGCTGGACGGCATGAGCCCTGTTCAGGGTGGGGGCTGGATCGGAGCCAGCTCTCCCTAGACAGGGGTCCACAAACGTTTTCTGTCGCGCCCTCCCTGACCCATAATGGAATCTGTCCACACCCCACACCCCTCCCCTATCGGGAGCGGGGCCAGAGCCGCAGTCGGGAGCTGGGGTTGGAGCTCTGGCTGGGTGGTGCTCCCTCCCTGCCCCTCATGGGGGCTGGCCCCGCCACACTGCCCCGAAAGTTCCTCCATGCCTGTCATAACTATAAAGGGAAGGGTAACAGCTCTCCTGTGTACAGAGACTCCAAATCCTTTTACCTGTAAAGGGTTAAGAAGCTCGGGTAACCTGGCTGACACCTGAGCCAAAGGACCAATAAGGGGACAAGATACTTTCAAATCTTGGGGAGGGGGAAGGCTTTTGTTTTGTGCCCTTTGTTTAAGGGGTTGTTCGCTCTTGGGACTGAGAGGGACCAGACATCAATCCAGGTTCTCCCCATCTTTCTAAACAAGTCTCTCTTATTTCAAACTTGTAAGTAAAAAGCCAGGCAAGGCGTCTTAGATTTACTTTGTTTTCTCAACTTGTAAATGTACCTTTTACCAGAGTGTTTATCTTTGTTTGCTGTACTTTGAACCTAAGACAGAGGGCGGGGGGGGGTCCTCTGAGCTCTTTAAGTTTGATTTCCCTGTAAAGTTATTTTCCATACTGATTTTACAGAGATGATTTTTACCTTTTTCTTTAATTAAAAGCCTTCTTTTTTAAGAACCTGATTGATTTCTCCTTGTTTAAAGATCCAAGGGGGTTTGGATCTGTATTCACCAGGAGTTGGTGAAAGGAAGGAGGGGGGAAGGGTCAATTTCTCCTTGTTTTAAGATCCAAGGGGGTTTGGATCTGTATTCACCAGGAGTTGGTGAGAGGTTTCCAAAAGCTTCCCAGGGTAGGGAATGGTGGCAGCGGACCAGAACTAAGCTGGTAGTTAAGCTTAGAAGTCCTCATGCAGGCCCCCACTCTTGTACCCTAAAGTTCAAAGTGGGGATACAGCCTTGACAATGCCCTACTAGGGTGGTGTGCCCCACAGTTTGGGGAACACTGCCCTAGAAGGGAAAGGCCCTGTGCACCCTGCCCGCCCTCGCCCCCAAGCTAGCCATCCCCTCCTCTGGGGCTGGATCAGAACCAGTGCCCCCTAGAGGGGAAAGGCCCCATTCCCCAAATCCATGACTCATGTCTAGTCTGGGTCCCCCCCCAGCCACTGACCCACAGGGGTTCTACGCTGTTGACCGACGCAGCCTGTCCAATCCCCAGCTACGGCGCTGCAGCCGACCCAACACTAGCAACCAAATGCCCTCGCGCCATCCCCAACCCCCCTAAAGTTCTCTCTTTCCATGGCAGCGTGACCACCGAGGTGTGCCAGGGCTCTCCGGCCAGCACCGGGCAATCCCACATCTACAGCCAGCCGCTGAACATGGGAAAAGTACCGCAGGTGAGTGACTCATTCCTCTGTGTATACGAGGCCCAGGACTCCTGGGTTCTATTCCTCACTCTAGGAGGGGAGTTGGGTCTAGTGGTTACAGCGGGGGCTATAAGTCTTCAGTCTGTTCCTAAAAGGAAGCCCAGGACTTTCCCTTTTACCCATCACGTTCACACTGATCCTAGTCATCCACTTCTCCTCCTCCTGCTTCTGCCTGGGGTTCGAGGCGATTGGTCTGAGCCCGTAGGAGCCGTTCTCGCTGGCCCGCAGGTCAGACAGCTGCAGGCTGCAATCTCTCTCCAGGTCCCCCAGGAACCCCACGCACCCTGCGACGGCCGGGCAGATGGAGGCGCTGTGTTTATACAGGACAGTGCCACTGAAATCTATCTTCTCATGGTCATACCCAGGGTTCAGGCACCAGGCCAGGGAGTTGATGGTCGGCTTGTTTGGCCTTCTGGGGTTCAGGAGGCAGGATTGATAGCGGCACGGGATGGACAGACAGGCCCCCGTCCAAATGATCAGGGACATGGGCACCTCAATGGGTTGGTCACAGTGACAGAGGAAGCCTGGAAGCAGCAGAGTGACAGAGATGGCAGCGAGGGGCAGGCTGGCTGGGCGCTTCTGGTGCTGAACTGGGACTCAGGAGATCGGGGTTTGATTCCCAGCACTAAACTCCCTGTTCAGTTCATGGTGTGGCTATGTGCCTCAGTTTCCCCATCTGTACAATGAGGTGAACCCAGGAGTCCTGGGTCCTAGCTTCCCTGCTCTAACCACTAGACACCACTCCCCCCCCCAGAGATGGGGATAGAACCCAGGAATCCTGAGTCCCCCCCCAATCCCCAATAACTGGATCACATTGGTGTGATGCAAGTGGAGTAAATCTCACAGAGGAAAACCTTCCTCTGAGCTTGTGACCCCCCGGCCGGGTCTCCCCTCCTTTCTCCCCAGCCTCCAGGGCTCTGTAGCAGCCAGACCTTCAGGGCGAGGGGAAGGGGCCTTACCCGGGAGGAACAGCAGCCAGACGAGGTGCCTCATGGTGACCCCTGGGCAGCCGCGGCTCTGGGGAGCAGAGGAAAGAGCGAAGGGCTGGTCAGTTCCTGCAATGACCCAGAGCAACATCAACCACCCGGAGCGGAGAGAGAGGGGCTAGAGGGGAGATTGCAGTGAACGCGCTACCTGCTCTAACCACTAGACCCCTCTCCCCTCCCAGCACTGAGAGAGAACCCAGGCGTCCTGGCTGCCAGCCCCCTGCTCTAACTCACTAGCTGCCTGATGGGTTTGTCACACATGGCGCGGTGCAAAGGGTGTCACATTTACACAGGGGAGGCAGCTAAACGCAGGGCACCCGTTGCCCACCCCGCTGGGCAGGGGGGTTATTACAGGGCTTGGTGCCCAGAGGGGGACATTGAGCTTCCTCTCGGAAATCTCCAGCGGGACCCATCCTTCTCCTGACGATCGATCCAGGGGAGACCCAGCAGCCCCTCGCACTGTGTGGGAGGCTGCGAGTCCGTGTGTAGCTGTCGCTGGTGCATGGATCGCTCTAGGAGTTGAACACGCGGTGACAGTCATCACTCAGCTGGTGACTTTAATACAATTGA
>NW_020685448.1:0-2073 GCF_002925995.2 Terrapene triunguis
AGTGTGCTGACAGGCTGGGTTGGGAGACAGTCGCAGATGTGTCTGTGTGAATTGTAAAAAGGGAGTGAATTCCTGAGACAGATAAATGAAATTGTACACAAAGAACCTAGTCTTTCTCTGTGAACAAGACCATGCACTGCACCTCTCACATGCGCACTCAGGACAAGGTCGAATTTTCGGCCGTCGCCTTCAGTGCCTGTGGACTTGCGGTGGTCTTGGAGTGATCTGAGAAGCGTGGCTGGAGACCTGAACTTCTGGAGCGGGCAATCATGGTAAGCCGTAGACTTGTGGCTGCTTAAAACTCCAGTAGTAGCACTGGCCTCCTTTCACATTGAAAGCAATGCCAGTCTCTGCTGCCAGCAATCAGGACAGCATCAACTCTGCTCCTGTCCCACCCCCTCGCGGCTGTCCCAGGGAAAGATCCCTGTATGCTGCCCCTCTCCCTCCACCGCGTGGCTGTAAAGCAGTCCCAATACTAACATTCCCCTCCCTAATTCAAAGCAGGGCGTCATGAGCGACATCACCCTCCTGAGGATCTCGGACACCCAGAAGGAACGCATGCTGCGGGAAAGCATGCAGAAACCGGGGCCGTATGCCGCCATGCTATGTCGAGCCATGATCCCGGAGTACTTGATTGTGGCGTGGCGGGGACACGTGTGCTACCACGGAGGGCCCAGTAAGATCGCCCTACCCCGGAACCTGATAAACAGGCTGGAAATCTACCTCCACGAGACCTACGAGGAGTTCTCCTACGAGGATTTCTCATCAATCCCCGGCCATATTGACCGGATTTTCGCCTAGGTGCACTGGGACTATAGAGTGGAGCGTCTTGGGCCGCAAAATCATGAAGTACCGGACATTGTAAAATTTTTTTAAAATACTTGGGACTAAATTGTGAAGAGCCTAAGGCAGACAAATCATGAGAAACCCTTTGTTACCATTGTAAATATTCCAGTTTTGTAGCAGATAATTTTTTACTTGTTTAAAGCACTTTGGTAAAAACACATTGTTAATAGTATGAATATTCCCGTTCTGTTCAAAATAAATGTTTACATGTTTACAGCACTTACTGCTTGATCCTTCCCCTGATTCTGTGTCCGGGGTAAGGGATGGGGACGGTTGGTAGGGGATCTCGGTAAGGTGATGAAGAGCTCCTGGCTGTCGGGGAAATCAGTGGTGTCAGCGCTGTCGACTGCCTCGTCCTCCTCATCTCCTTCTTCATCTTCCCCGTCTGCTAACATGTCCGACGAGGAACCGGCCGCGGACAATATCCCATCCTCAGAGTCCACGGTCACGGGTGGGGTAGTGGTGGCGGCCGCACCCAGGATGGAATGCAGTGCCTGGTAGAAACGGGATGTGTGGGGCTGGGATCCGGAGCGTCCGTTAGCCTCTTTGGTTTTTTGGTAGCCTTGTCTCAGCTCCTTGATTTTCACGCGGCACTGCGTTGCATCCCGGCTGTAGCCTCTCTCTGCCATGGCTTTAGAGATCTTCTCATAGATCTTAGCATTCCTTCTTTTGGAGCGCAGCTCTGAAAGCACGGACTCATCGCCCCACACAGCGATGAGATCCAAGACTTCCCGATCAGTCCATGCTGGGGCCCTCTTTCTATTAGATTGCACGGCCATCTCTGCTGGAGAGCTCTGCATCGTTGCCACTGCTGCTGAGCTCACCACGATGTCCAAACAGGAACTGAGATTCAAACTGCCCAGACAGGAAAATGAATTCAAATTTTCCCGGGGTGTGGCTGGTCAGAGCATCCGAGCTCGGACTGCTGTCCAGAGCGTCAACAGAGTGGTGCACTGTGGGATAGCTCCCGGAGCTATTAGCGTCGATTTCCATCCACACCTAGCCTAATTCGATATGGCCATTTCGAATTTAGCGCTACTCCTCTCGTTGGGGAGGATTACAGAAATCGATTTAAAGAGAGCTCTATGTCGAACTAAATGGCTTCGTGGTGTGGACGGGTGCAGGGTTAATTCGATATAACGGCGCTAAATTCGACATAAAAGCCTAGTGTAGACCAGGCCTAAGTTATAAATGAAGTTGTCTATGATGTGTCTGCAGCAAAGCCAG
>NW_020685449.1:0-8222 GCF_002925995.2 Terrapene triunguis
TCTCCTCAGTTGTTTTTCCCCTCAGTCTTGATTCCCATGGGACCTTAGCTATCAGCTCTCTGAGCTTACCAAAATCCGCCTTCCTGAAATCTATTGTCTCTATTTTGCTGTACTCCTTTCTACCCTTCCTTAGAATTGTGAACTCTATGATTTCATGATCACTTTCACCCAAGCTGCCTTCTACTTTCAAATTCTCAACGAGTTCCTCCCTATTTGTTAAAATCAAGTCTAGAACAGCTTCCCTCCAGTAGCTTTTTCAACCTTCTGAAATAAAAAGTTGTCTGCAATGCAGTCCAAGAATTTGTTGGATAGTCTGTGCCCCGCTGTGTTATTTTCCCAACATATATCTGGATAGTTGAAGTCCCCCATCACCACCAAATCCTGGGCTTTGGATGATTTTGTTAGTTGTTTAAAAAAAGCCTCATCCACCTCTTCCACCTGGTTAGGTGGCCTGTAGTATACTCCTAGCATGAAATCACCCTTGTTTTTTACCCTTTTTAGCCTAATCCAGAGACACTCAACACTTCCGTCTCCTATGTCCATCTCCACCTCAGTCCAAGTGTGTACATTTTTAATATATAAGGCAACACCTCCTCCCTTTTTCCCCTCTCTATCCTTCCTGAGCAAGCTGTACCCATCCACACCAACATTCCAATCATGTGTATTATCCCACCAAGTTTCGGTGATGCCAACAATGTCATAGTTGTATTTATTTATTAGCACTTCCAGTTCTTCCTGCTTATTACCCATACTTCTCGCATTTGTATATAGGCATCTAAGATACTGATTTGATCTTGCCTCCCAGTTTTGCCCTGACCCTCCTTTCTCTCTGCCATTATAGCCCACACTCTCTCCTATTTCCAACCCATCTCCCAGGTCTCCATGTTCCCCACTTACCTGTGGGCTTTGCTCACCTGTCCCCGTCAAACCTAGTTTAAAGCCCTCCTCACTAGGTTAGCCAGTCTGTGTCCAAATAGGGTCTTTCCCCTCCTTGAAAGGTGAACGCCATCTCTGCCTAGCAGTCCTTCCTCAAATAGCATCCCATGGTCGAGGAAGCCGAAGTCCTCCTGGCGACACCATCTTCGCAGCCAGGCATTCACCTCCATGATGCATCTGTCTCTGCCCGGGCCCCTACCTTTGACAGGAAGAATCGAAGAGAATACCACCTGCGCTCCAAACTCCTTCACCCGTACTCCCAGAGCCCTGTAGTCACTCTTGATCCGCTCAGTGTCACACCTCACAGTATCATTTGTGCCCACATGGATGAGTAGCATGGGGTAGTAGTCAGAGGGCTGGATAATCCTTGACAATGCCTCCATAATGTCTCGGATACGGGCCCCCAGCAGGCAGCATACCTCCCGAGATGAAATGTCAGGGCTACAGATGGGTGCCTCCATCCCCCTCAGAAGAGAGTCTCCGACCACCACTACCCTACATTTCCTATTTGCAGTGGTGGCAGCAGACCTCCCAGGCTTAGGGGTACGAGGCTTCTCCTCCTCTACTGTAGGGGGTGATTCCTTCTCTCCTGTATCAAGAAGAGCATAACGGTTACCTATTACCACCGTGGGAGGGTTCGGAGCAGGGGTGGAGCACTGCCTGCTGCCAGAAGTAACCAGCTGCCAGTGTCCACCCTGAGCCATCTCCTCCTCCACCAGTGATGTGTCAGCAGTCCTGTGTACTGGGACAGCTACCTCAGCTGTCTCCACATGGACACTGTCCAGGAATTGCTCGTGGATTCAGATGCTCCTCAACCTAGCCACCGCCTCCTGTATCTCCCCCACCTGCTGCCTGAGAGATTTCACCAGCAGGCACCTTTCACATTGGATGGTCCCCCCAGCCTGGATGTCAGTAAGTGGGAATTGCAAACCACAGTCTCTGCAAAACCACACCAGGATCTGGGTAGAAGTTGGCTACAGGCGCAGGTGGAGGAGATAGAAGCAGTGCTGGCACAGGTGTTGCAGGTCTTCCTAACCATCCTAGGCCTCCCTCTGTCAAACTCCCTCTCAAACTCCGCTGTCTGCAGCCCCCGGTCGCTCTGCCTCTGGCTTTTAAAGCCTGCTTGCCTAGGTCAGTCCCAACCCCCTCGTGAGTCACACTGGGGAAGGCCAAGCAAAGGCAATCAAGGGAACAAGGCCAGGCACTCAGTCCCAACTGCCACAGCAGCTGTAACTGAAACTGAAGTCCCTTGAAATCAGAATCAAAATTAAAATTCAAACAGTTGAGCAAACTCACTCACACCAACAGCTAGTACTCTCACTCTCACCTGGTAGCCTGTTCGGCAGCGGGATCTCTTGCTCTCCCTCTCAAACTCCCCTGTCTGCTTACTATATGTTCCATTCTATGCATCTGATGAAGTGGGCTGTAGCCCACGAAAGCTTATGCTCAAATAAATTCGTTAGCCTCTAAGGCACCACAAGTACTCCTGTTCTTTTTACATTTAACTGAGTGATTGGTTAATCAGTTAGCTGACTGGCTAGTAGTGATTTCAGCAGAGGAAGGGTCTGCCTGGATTCCAACTGAAGATTCCTACAAGCAAGTGGAGGGAAGATGTTGTTTTAGACTCCGCAGACTGTATAGATTTGGTGATCAAAGACTCTAACTAAGCTTTTGGGAACTTTCAGTTTCTTCTCACTGTATTTCTGTGGGGACTGAACTGTTGAGATTTTAATTTGTTTTCTTTATTTATGTTTATGTATAACTGTGAATGTAATGTCTGTGGATTATAAAATAGCCATGTCATGCTGTAAAAATTAGATTATTATTTGTTGCTTTATCATAAGATTTTATAAAGTTATTTAATTAAATTCATTTCTTTAGTTCCTTTTGGGACTTGAAAGTGGGGAGGTTGACCCTGTGCAAGCCTTGCTGAAAATCCCTAGAGACTGAACTCTGGGTCTCCAGAGTTGTGGGGGGGGGGGGGTTTAGGCACTGGAGAAGGGTAATGAAGTGAACTCTACCCCACCCAAAGGTTACAATTGGACTAATTTATACCAGCTGAAGATCTGGCCCATATGTCCATAACGTATAATAGCAGAGGGATATTTCCAGGGACAACATGAAAGTGCTGCAACAAATATTTGATGTAGGTTGTCAGTGCTCATATGTGATATTGCCGTTAAACATTCTAACCTATGTGTTGCTTTGCTTTCTTTTGAAGAGAGACTCATCAGAGCAGAAGAAGGTAGATATGATATTTCATCACTTCATTATTTAAAATCAATATGTAAAAAGATGCGAAACCTGTTTCTTTCTCATAATAATATGTAGAGTCCATTACGCTTTCCATAGATTTCTTGAAAGCAAATGCAAAATGTTTTGCTTTAAATTGGGGTTGTCAATGCAACTCGTTGTATGAGACACATCTTCATAGATACATTGTGTGATGGACGCCCTCTAATGGACAGTCTCCCATTCATGATGACCCACACTCCACCTTCCCTCCTATTCACAATTGCATAACACCCTCGGGGCAGCTATTACAATTGCTTGCATGGAAAAACATTATTGGGAAAGCTTGTGTATTGTTACCTGCCTTTAGTGCTCTATGTCAGTGGTTCCCAAACTTTTTCCTCTGAGGATTCCTTTGGCATCTGACTAAATTTCCTGGACCACTTTCATTTTTTATACATACGTTTCATGTTATTATTATGTTAGATTAATTCATTATTTTAAAATATATGTTCTGTAATTAAAATAAGAATCACAAAGGAACCAAAAATAGAGTCTGCAATCATTACAAGTTATCACATCAGCCTTATTTTCACTTTAACTACAATTATTTTGTGGTGTAGTTCTGAATGGGCAAGTACTGGTGGTACCAAAATGCCCCCCAGTGTGGAAATGCCCCCCAGCAGCATGACCTTTCACGCATGGTGTGTGAGAGGTTTTGAGAACAAAATGGCATCCTGCCATGCAGCAAAAGTGCCAGAATACTTTTCTGGCACATTCTGGTCCCACTGCAGTACTCCTTAAGGGAAAGACCCCCACATAACCCAGGGCACACTCCACTCCACCCGGAGGTCTGGGGAACCCACTTCTGAACCACTGCTCTATTTGACTGGTCTTTTCTGAAGAAGAAAAACAACAACACTGTGCTTCTTGGGATGGATTGATTTTAATCAACGTATTAAAATCCCTGTTTTTAATCATGATTTAAATAATCAATTTTAATTGTGTTTTGTATTTGGACTTCTTAGTTATTTTTCTAAAGAACAGTTGATTCTCATTTATTTGTAACCATTAAAACATGCTTATTTGCATTTATATATATATATAGCCTTTATACTAAATTTGATGCTTCATGTCACTATTCCAGAGCATGTGCTATAACTATATATTAATTTAGACAATTAAATACGATGCATTTCTTATTTACTAGATGATAAATTTTTTACTTATGTTTTGTATCAAGCTGTATTTGGATGGAAATTGGCATTCAATTAAAATACACAAAACAGCATTATATTAAAATTATTATTAGAATAAAACTTCCTTATATGTGCTTGATACATAGTAAAACATGTTTTGAATTTAAAACTAATTCATTTTTTAAACAAAGTTTTCTCTGTAGTTAATGGACTGCACTTATTGTTTCTAGTCACTATGTCCTTCAAGTTTTAGAACTACTAGATTTCATTCTTTCACACCTAGTTTTTATTTTTACACAAAAAGAGGAAAACAAGTTTTCCTTCTTTTTCAACTTCCAGTTGGTTTCTTAATTTTTAATAAACTTGTCATTGAACTGAACTAGCTGAATAAATTGAAAAGAAGAAAACATTCCCTTTGCACATGCAGAAGAGGCTACTGCTGTCAAAAGATGGTTTAGCACTTCCACAAACTGATTCCAGGTGCTTAGCTAGTGTTTTCCACCAGTTCAGTGGTTTGACATTAAAACATTGGCAGAAAACCTGTTGTTGTTGTTGTTGTTGTTATTCTTACTCTTATTACTATTATTACATTTTAATTCTTTTTATAAATTATAGTAAGTTTAGGCCTTAAGATAGGTTGCTATAATTTCAAAATTAATTTTAAATAGGTTTATGTTAAAAAAGAAAGTTTTAAATTTAAATTTTAAAAAATCTGATTTAAATTAAAGAAGTCAATTTTTTAAATAAAATCATTGATTTTTATCCACCCTGGGGCTTTTGTTGTTCATTTAATTTCTGCTCCCATCTATTTCTTTCTTTATGGGAAGATATTTTTTTTAAGTATCAAAGAAATTGTTAAAATACTTTAGTTTTATAGTGTAGGAAACATTTCACGTATACCTGTCATTAAAAAAAAACAACAACAAAAAACCCATGCATTTGTAAATAAAAAAAAATAGTTTGTTTTTAGGATATCAAACTCCTCATACAGATTTTGAAATATGTTAAAAGCCCATTAACGTGGGTGCTGGGTGAACCCCCCCCTCAGGGGAAGCTAGCCTACTGGCCCCGCCCCCTTCCTGCTGAGGTCACATCCCCCTCCCACCAGAGCCCCAGAGGCTCCTCTCCGCAACTGGAGGTGCCCAGAGATCACCACCCCCTGCAGCCATTGGAGCCCCAGCCCACCTGCCCCAGCTACGCTGGCTCGCCTCGCAAGCACCAGGCCAGCCCCCCTGACCACGGGACCGGCTCCTCCAAGTGCCGGGCTGGTCCCCCCAAGAGCTGAGCTGAGCCGCTGTCCCCTCCAAGTGCTTGGCCAGCCCCAACACTGGGCCCGCGCCAGTGCCGCTCCAAGCCACTGGTCCCAGCGCCGCCCCAGGCTGCTGGCCGGATATCCCCCAGACTTCTCCTGGCTGCTAGCAGGAGCTAAGCGCCCCTGCTGGCTTAAGGGTATAAGAGGAGGGAAAGTGGGGCCTCAGGGCGGAAAATGGTGGGCCACAGCCTGCTTACCTGGTCTTCGATACCCACAGCCTAGGCCCATTGCCTTATAAGGTGAGTCAAGTGCACTATATAGCTATAAATTATTACCCAAAATGAGCAAAATTTTATCTCGCCCTACTTGTCTCCACTTGCTGGAAGATAAAACCTACCTACAGGAAAACTTTATAGCCAAGACATTTTTAAAATAATCTAATTCATTTGCCACAGCACCCTATAACCAGCCAAGTATAAACTGTGGTGCACTTCTGGAGCTGAGAACCCACTACTGAGCAGGACCCTGACATTGGTCAAAAATGAACACTCCAGCTAATCATACTTGCCACAAAAGGGAAGAGGGAGAGAGACTGCCTTTAAGACAGTGAGATACACATGGTTCAGCACCTCAGATAAATTGTGCCCCAACCAATCATTACTTGATCCACCACCAGTGGCTGACACTGTAGTGGGATCATTAACAGATCTGGATCCAGGGGTAGGGGGGGTTCTTTTTTTGTATGTGTGCCAAAAATGCATTCTTTGGAGTCTGAAACTATTTGCAAAAATTGTGTGGCATTCCACCAATAGTTTCAGTTGGGGAGAAAATTTTCAAAAGATTTGAAATGTTTTGTTTTGAGTGTTTTATTTCAAATAATTTCATTTAAAAAAGTCAAAATGTTTCATTTCAACTTTCTGATTTAAAATGCTATTTTTTTTCCAAGTTCGGCCACTACAAAAAATGGGGAAAAACATCAAAAACTCAAGAAAAAAATCAGTTTGTGTCAACTGAAGGAGTTTGGTTAATTCAAATTGACATTTTTTCAAGTTTTTTTGATTTGACAAGAAAAAAGTTTTTGTTTTGAATTGAAACAGATTGTTTTCCTGGATTTTTTCCAATCTCAAAAATCCATTATTCACTCAGCTCTACTCATAAAGCTCTTTATGCAGCCCAGCCACCACTAGAGGGGGACAGAGTGCCCCACTGGGTAGGTGCGAGTGACATTGTCTCTCCGTTTATCTACCACCATGGTCTTGTAGCCACAAGTAGGGGTGTGGTGGGGACTTTGTCCCACTTTAGTGGCTGGTCCGTTACTGCAATGTCCTGAATGATTTACTGCTATAGCTCATGCTGAAAGTCCTGGCCTCAAATTTCATTCTTGGCCCATGTGGGAGTGTTGTTATGGACTACTTTTTATTTATGTTTTATTTTCAGTCTAATTATGAGCACACGCTCCCAATAATAGAGACCTGGTCTTTTTAATTACCTGAAAAGTGCCATACACACATCCCTGTGGTAATATACAATGTTATTTTTAAATACTTTTTTCAAAATAAACCTCATCGAAAATCATTTTATTTAACACGTTAATAAAATATCCAGGTCATTGTAATTGTTAATTAGTATTAATTATAATTATTTATTGTTATATTATTTATTGCCAGGAACCGGAGTTCGTTGGAGTCAGAGTCAGGGTAAGTGCAAGTGTCTTTTATAAACAGGTTTAGCATCAGAGAGAGTTGAAAAGAAAAAGTTGAAAAGATCAGTGCTACGGCCCTATTCCTGCTCTCACTAGGTGAAAAATCTCCCCTCTGGAATGGGTTATTCATCACTTAAATCCCAACTAGCCCTTCAAAATAGGGCATAGGTGTATACCTTGTGCTGCACAGCTCTAGTCTTTATCTCTCCCTCCAGGGATGAATTTCACCCTAAATCAGTCCTAACATGTCTGTGAATATAGGAGGAGTGAGGCCCTGACATTGTGTCATCAATTACATGATTTGCAATTTGTCATTGACTTTAATAATAAAAGTAACAACACGCCCTATGAGATAGTGTGTGTGGGAGTCCTGCTGTCAAAATATAGCCCATTCCTCTTTCAGTTCCCCCTGCAATATCTTTTAGTAATCTCCACGCCACCCTCCTTTGAAGACTGAGGAGTTAAAGACACACATTTCTGTCAGTCTTCAGGGGTGTTGGAGCCCCTCCAAGCGCTGTCACCCTGGCCAGGGTGTTCCCCTGAGGGGTGCAGGCAGGAATTTCTTCTTCTGTCCCACACATGTTTGGGGGCTGGTAGTGAGAAGTCTTTCATTGCAATTCCTGATCTATAGGGCTTGGTGGAGCAAGAGGGGGAGTGGAGTAGCAGAGCCAACATGGATTGGCTCCTTCCTAGCATAGCACTGAGGTGAAAGGGCTGAAGACATCAGCACATTCCTTATGTGCATCATCAGAATGTGTAAAACCAGACACTCCTGCTCCTAGCAAAAGGTGAAAAGCTGATGGGCTGTGTTAAAAGGTGGGGACATATTCATAGATTCATAGATTCTAGGACTAGAAGGGACCTCGAGAGGTCATCGAGTCCAGTCCCCTGCCCGCATGGC